>NC_080562.1:34945993-35249922 GCF_030253575.1 Rhododendron vialii
AAGCCCAATATTGTCATGTCGGGGCAAAAACCCTGTAAAATTGAACTCATGGTTTTTTAGTGTTGTGACCGTGTGAGGGAGGCTAAATTTGGAGTGATGATAGTTGGATTCAATTCTCAAACAATTGAATTCAAGCAGCTAATATTAGGAACTTTCCGCCTATTGGCCTTGTCAACCAAGCTATACATGTTATATTGTTATCGTTAAGTGTTGAAGTAGGTCTTCTCTTTAATAAGAACTGCCTTAACCCTTTCATGTTTATACATGCAGGGACCCACTATAAGGTTGGTTTTTTGCAAACGCGATGGGAGAGTAGCTGGAGATTAGATTACTATGCTGTAGTTATATGTGTACCCAAAAAGTTGCTTTATAAGTTTGTTCAACAACTTAAGAACAGTGAAATATTTTTCTTTCTTTACTACACCATATTCATTTGTCTGACCCAGATTTGTGCGATTCTTTGTCAAATGATGTACTACATGAAGTTCATAAGGCACATCCCAGCATGCAACAGTTACGATAACATTTGACAAAAAATGCAAGTTTGAGTCTCCTCCAACGCTTGTAAATCAGAATTTTCGAGATCGATGAAGACTCAAAAGTGTGATTTTAGAATTCTATGGAATTTCTGGCTCAGTGGGCCTTCATTTCACTTATTCGCAGCTTGTGGCTGATTTTCCGACAAAAAGCATGGTTCGTGCAAAAAAATGCCTGGAAAATGATGAGTTTTGGTTGAACTGGTTGTGATTAGTTCCAATTGGATATGTAAGTGTACATCCCAGGAATGCAGCTTTGATCATCTTAACTTTTCTGTTTTTCCTTTATCTTTGTTGAAATCCAAGAATATCATAACTAGTCAGACAACTATGAAGTAATTGATCGAATCTTCTAATTTTTCATTCAATATTTGGGATTCTAAATTCTAAATATAAAAATTGGAGTAAAAAATCGAATTATTTATAACTATCCGATTAAGCTGATTTTTGCATTTTGATCCACAGAGCCAAACTAAGCCACTAAGTATAGCTTCGTAGGTTCAATCTTCACCCTTTAACTCCATCCAATGGCCACCCATTTACTCTCTTCTCCTCTTTCTTCTCTAGACTCTACAAGGGTCACCGGTCGCCATCACCACCAGCGCCTGAGCCGCAAGCCCTGCCGAAAGCCACCACCGCCACCTCTTCTTCTCTCCTCCCTAGCCACCACCTCATCCAACACTTCTACAAGTGGGAAAGGGGGAGTTTTTATGCAAATCAACCGCCACAAACAACATACAACAAAACCAATTTTAGTCAATTAAACCCTGAACTATTTATGCGCCATCTGTTTCTAATTATCAAGTTTAATTTAGTCAATTAAGCACCTCTCCTTTCTAATTGAGATTAACTCGCACAGGCATTGCTTGCCTTCTGCAATTTACCCACTGCGTTTGAGTGGCACTTCCACATAGTCAATTCAATGTCTTTTATCTAAGAGAAGCCAAGCTTGTAGAAGGTATCAGAAAATGCAATGAGGTGTGGATATTTAGGGTTGCAAACGAATCGAGTTGCTCCCGAGCTCCTCAGATCGATAAATAATGAATGAAATTAACTCCCGGATGAATAGAAAAGATCCCTCCCTTTTTTTCTAAACCATGGGAAGCCCCAAGTAGCGCTTTTTGAATCAAAGTGCATATGGGAAAGATTCAGTCAGTGCATCAATAATCGAGCCGAGCTCAACGTTCTGAAGCTCAGCTTGTCTCAAAAAAGCTCGGCTCATTTGTGTGGGCTCGACTCGTTTATAGAAGCTGATTTAGTAAATGGACCGGGCTCGGCTCATTTAAGGCTCAGCTCGTTTGCAAACAAGCTGAGCTGAGCTTGAGGTTGAGTTTTAGACTCGTTTAGTAGACAAGCCGAGTTCAAACACTACAAAGCTCGACTCGGCTCGTTTACACCCCTATCAGGACACTCAATAAGAACCAAAATAAGAGTGTATCTATTCATGTAAAAACACAGAAAAAACTACACACATCAGAAGGAGAAAAGAATGAAACTCTATCATCATACACGAGTCTCCCTCATCACATGGGGGGCTCCAAAGAAACCCTAACTCAATCGTCTAAAAGGCCAAATCTGGAAATAGGCAATAAAACCAACAAAAACACAGAGCCCGTCAAAATCTATAACCCACCCTATACTGCCTGCTGTGATCTGGTACCATTACCATAGCCAGTAACACCGTTTGCTCCGTTCGGGTATTTATCTGAGCCAGTTTTCTTCCTCTTTATGACAAGGTACCATGTGTAGGCTTCCAACATAGCAGCATTGAAGCCCAAAAATATGATGATGCTAATGTAAGCTCTCTTCCAGTTTTTGCCAGGGTTCAAGATGTCGATTCCCTCGAAAATGTTGACGATGCTCAGAATAATCGTAAGGTAGCCGACAGTCCAGTGGTAGACGTTCCAGTATATTCTGATTTTGTGATCCTTCTTTGGCCTCAGAAGCAGGGCAAACACCTACATTTTGAAACAAATGACAAAAGCTCATGAGAATACTATGAATAAAACATCTGATTGATGCTAAAGTAAGGGTAGGATTTCACGTGCCTCAATGCATTTTCAGTCGCATACCATTGCTATATAGAAACGTGCAGTAGGAAAGGAGATTTACAAAAAATTTGAGACAGAGGATCGCGTGCCTTGGTGCCTTAAAAGAAGAATTTAATACGAGCGATGGGGTACCTGAAGAGTTCCGAGGGCGAAGAGGGTGATGCCGATGTTCCTGTGGGTGGAATGGGTAACGCCGGCAGAATCGCTGCCGAGTTTAAGACCGGTGGCCCATCCCGCGACACCGACGATGTAGGCAGAGGATTGGCAGGCTACGTGGAGGTAAAACCAGGCAGGGTCGGCTGACTTGAACACCTTCAAGTACCTTGCAATCATAGCCCCTAGAGGCATCAAAGTTCCCCAACTCACTGCATTCAAAATTCCATGAACCTGAAATTTGCATTCAATCAAAATCAAGATTCTCAACCATAGCTAGATCAAATGAAGTCAGTGACAGGAAACATGAGTGGATCTTTTGCACAACTAAGCTTGAATCACCATATTTTGAGATCACAATTAAGATTCTAATTTGGGACACTACATCAGCTCGATCAAAGACGAAATATTTTCCATTTGTGCGTACTATTTCGTCTAGATCGGCTGGAAAGGATAAAAATCAAATAGAAAGCAACGGGGGATGACCAAATCCAACAGAAGAGGAGGCCAAGTCCAAAATTACTTGGACTTTGGAAGGGCTGGAAGGGCTCTGCGATTATAGTGTAGAAAACATTTTCATAGGGGCTAAAGTCAAGACATCAGATTTGAATGGGCCACATTAAGTAATATTGAAATACATGCACCCCTTCCTGCCGCCACCAACCAAAATACCACTTAGGTCTTGTTCCGCTAAAATTTTTATTTTTTAAGTATTTATTTTTTGCTTTACAAATTAGGTCATTCTCTCACAATATATCACTTTTAATTCAAAAAATAAGCGTATTTTTTTTAGTTAGTGAACAGACACGTATGTTACAGCAAAGACGGAGTTTAATCACAGCAAAAAAAAAAAAAAAAAAATCTAACTTATTCGCTTAATTATAAGTAGAGACTAAAAATTCCACGCGGTGTAGCTATTGTCAAAAAGACTCGTCATTTTCCATTGAATTTTAGTACAATTAATCTGAAACGTTTCTGTTGCTTTGTGTTTTTTTACAAGAACAAACCTCTGTTACAGCTAAACGGAGTTCTTCGACAAAAATATCATATCAGTATAGAATCTGAAGAAGATCCGAAACTATATATAACCTAAAGTTTGTATACATAGTGTTGGAGTTTTTTAAAATAAAATTGGATTTTAGTTTGGAATTTTTGAAAAGGTACTGAGTGAGATTTTTGTGAAATGTTGCCACACTTTTTCACATGAGTTATGACTTTATGTAATTGGTTGTAACACTCATTAAATTAGCGTGTGTTCGTTTGAAAAAAGATGTGAAACATGGGGTGCCTGCCTCCAAAAGGCATGAGCCTTCTAATAAAATTGTGGCCTCCAATCCATTTGAAGGATCAGAGGAGCTCTAGTTGATTTATGTCTATCGGCATGTTTGCAATAACGAAAAAAAAAAAAAAACTTTATTATTGGTATTCTTGATGTTCTCAATGATTCAAAGTGCACATGGGAAGATTCGGTCAGTGCCTATAAACAAAATAAATGATTTCGATCGTTGAGATTGGCATGGAAAGAATTTTCTCCATGAGGCTGAAAAGAATTTTCTCCATGAGGCTGAAATTTTACTCTCCAATCCATTTGATGTTCTAAACCCTCTTTTCTTTTCAGAAGTTACTTTTTGCAAGAAACAAAAAACACCCACTTTTTCCGTATGCTATATTGCTATGAATGTTTTAGTCCAAATACTAATTTGCCATATTTTACTCCATTGAGAACAAGCGTGTTACTTTACAAAGAAAAGAAAATCAATCAATGATTCAGATATATTTATTAACTCTTATCGATAAGAATTAATTATGACTGATAAGAGTGTGCTTTAGCGGGATTTGAACTAATCGATTAACATAAACAGGAAAACAAAAAACGATAATACCACAAAAAAATTAAAGGGCCTTACGTTTTTTCTCCGCTGCAACGCCCCTCCTCCGCTACTCCCGGTGCTCTGTCCGTTCACGAAATTCACCGTCCCGTACGACGCCATATTATCCCCGGTAGTCGGATGCTCAGCGGGATTCCCGCCGCTCACCGGCCCACTCTGCCACACCTGGTTAAACTCGGTCTGCCCGCTCGGCAACACCAGCGTCGCGTAAATCACCATGACATTCTCAACGTACTCGGCCGAGATGCTCGGCACGTCGAAGCTCAGGCTGCTCGCCGACAAGTCGGTGCGGTAACTGGTGACGGCCGAGGTGTGCGCGATGACACTGCCGGAGGAGTTGTGGTAGGCGACGAGGGACTGGGCGCCGACCATCTTGTCACTTTCGAGGTTGAGGGCCCAGACGACCCAGGTGGAGGTGTCAACACCGGTGTGGCGGTAGGCGATGTCGACGGTAGAATTGGAGTGGTAGGTCCAGTGGAGGAAGGAGGAGAGGTAGGGGAGGGAGGTGCAGGTGGTGAAGACCTTGTTGCTTGTGAAGGTGTAGTCGTTGCATGTTTGGGCGGAGGAGAGAGAGAGGATGAGAGAGGAAATGAAAAGGGTAGTGAGGGATTTAGTACCCATAATCATATCGAGGGATTTGTCTGTGAGCTAGGCCGGTTGAGTAACCCCCAAAAAACCAGTCTTTGGAAACAAGTTGGTTTGTGTTTTTTTGGAGCTGTTGGGGGTGTTTGGCTTTTGGGAATGGAAATGGGGATGTGGGTTTTATAGATTGGTACTAGTATGAAGGAGAGGGAAAGACAAGGGAAAGTGCATGGGGTGGGATTTATGTTCTTTCTTTTTTTTTTTTAAATGCAGAGTATTTCGAGTCGACTTGCGTGCACTTTGAATTAATCCGTACAGCCTCTCTCACAGTCGTTTCACCACGCTTACGCGTTAAGATGAGGTGACCTCAAAAGTTATTGACAATGAAAGTTGAACTCAAGGTTTTAGGAGAAAACAGCAAGCTCTTAAATTTCAAGTCAAGACCACTTGAACAACCCGTTGGGATCGGTTTGATTTCTAAAAGTTGTTGGGGAGGGAAGAGTTTTGGGAGGGTTGAATATTAATTTGACGTTATTTGAGGGATAGTACGCAGTACAAGTCGATGGAATGGAAGAAGTGAAGGTACAGGAAGCAGCCAATGAAGACGAAGGTCTGGCCGTCTGGGGTCGTTGTTTCCTGTTGAAGTAGTATTTTACAATGGAAAGTGTCTAACGTTTGAAAAAAATTCTTCACCTTTCTGATTAATATTAATTTCGTGTTCTAACTACTTTTCTTGTGTATTTTTCATGTGTTCACATCACACGTATGCTTCCATCATCATACGTAGAGAAATATATGCATATATCCAACGTTGTTCTAACTACTTTTCTTATGTCTACTCTAAGGAATTTGTCCATGTTCCTCCACGCTTGGGTTAGTTGTTCATCAGTAAAGGGGAAAAAATGTTCTATGAGAGGGAAGAATTATGTCGTTGCTAATCGCTATAAAAGTAGAGAAATATATGCATATCCAACGTTGTTCGCTGTTAGGTTCAGTTTGGATGGCGAAAATCTTAAGGAGGAATGAAAATGTGATGTCATGCTTACATGTTTTCGACGTTTGGAAGCGACAATAATAGGAATATGATGTCATACTTCCATGAGTCCAACGTATGTAAGAAACAAGAATAGAAATGTGATTCCTGATGACACATCCAACCAAGAATCACATTCTCTGATTAAGTGTGAATCTAAAATCCCTCTTTTACACCATGGTAATCTGAGATTCCTGGCTCAATTATTAAAAATAGAATATGTTGACTTTGATAAATTTTCAAAATAATTATTTCCCACACAAGATTACTGAATTAATTCAAACACCGCCTTCTCCTCAATATTCCGGTCATCTAAACATAATCTTACGGTTAAAGGAGTGGTGATAACTAAAATAATAAACTAACTTAAGTGGTAGTAGTATTTATCTAAGCCCTAAGGTCACATGCTAAAAGTACTCTACTACGTACTTGTAACACTTAATAGTAGTACTACCCTAATGCTTCCGAAAAAAAAAACACAATTACAATTCCCTCCGTCCCGAAATAAGTGTTCGACGAGCAAAATTAGGTTTTACAAAATACGCATATTTTTTATTAAATTTTTTTTTTCACAATCTAATAGAACTCATTGCTATCTATTGATTTGTGAAAGAAATTTGATTTTTTTAACGAAACAAATACATCTTTCTAAAGGTCTAATTTTACGCGCTGAACATTTATTTAGGGACGGAGAGAGTACCATAATGCAAATGCATTACACCTAATATATTTGGCCACTTTACTACCAAATTTTATACTCCTATACTATTAGCATTATTATGGGGAAAAACAATTTACAAATAATTAAAATGAAAAGAATGCGTAAGCGTGTTGACTGGGCGTGTGGTCGACCTACATCAAATGGTCACTCTCCAACAGCGTAAGCTCCAAGGGAGGAAGTTGAAAACTGATTCCAGGGCCAGGGGGGCCGTATTCGGACCATCAACTAATCCATGTATAAAACAGTAAACTTCGTCTGTATTTCGGGGCATGCTCAATTCCCAAATTTTAATCTTACCTACCACACAATTGTTTGTTTTTTGGTAATGTAGGATGTCCCAGCTTGAGCGCAACTCGAACTAATTCCTATAATTTCTTCCACAACCATTTCACGCACTTACGCGTGGGTGAGATAGCCCCAAGGGTTGTTGAGAAGGAGAATCGAACTTGAGACCTTTGGATGGAACAAACATCTAAAACTCAGGTCAAGACGTATTTGGCCAACCCCTAGGGTTATCAACTTATCACACAATGTTATAATGTGAAGGTGGAGAAATTTTCGGGTGCCGAGCGGATATCACATAGCGGTACCCGTCAACGATCCCAACCGCTCAAACGTGGTTTGGACAATTCAGATTTATTCCCCCTCTTTCACCTCAACCTACCACTCTCTCTCCTAGATCCCGTTCCAGAAACTTTCTTAAAAAATAAGTATTTATTTTATATTTTCAAACTCAAAAATAATATAAATAAAAAATAACTTTTTGATTTTTATGACACCGTATAAAAGATCTCAATGAGATTTTTCAAATAAGATCTATATTGCATATTTTTATATTTCAATAAATCCATTATTTTTGAATTTGAAATTATCTTCTAAAAAAATAATGACTTATTTCCTGTACTGGAACGGGACCGGTTCAATCTATGTAAAAATGTGTCTTCTCTATTAATCTATTTCGGGGCATCGTCAGTTCCCAAATTTTTTTACCTACCCCACAGTGTTTAGTACTATCTACTACGGAGTACAAGTAATTGCGTGTTCCTTGAGCTTAGCTTTGTCTCGTGTACGTGGCAGACTTTGTTGGGGTCGGTGACTCGGCGCCGTGGCGGGCCACCGTTACAACTGCAGCCCCATCCGATTTCAAAACGGCTGCTTTTTTCCACGCGGATTCTCAAAAAGTCGCCCATAAATACAAAGGAGTGTACGGTGGGCTTATTTATGCCTTACGCCAGCTTCTTTCGGCCATCAATTTTAAGGCCACCCATTTCCTGAATAAGCGTGTGAAGTCGGTGTCAGAGAAGTTGGGGAGATTAGTTCGAGTTGCTCTTGTATTACCAAAGAACAAAAAACGCTTGTTCGCCATCTTAAGAGCATCATCTCCGATCTTGGCTTTAATTTGGAGATGTCAAATGGTAGTTCAAAGGCCTGTGCGACTATTTTATGTGTCCAAACCTGACATTTATAAGAACAAACACTCCACCCAATATGCTACTACTCTACTTTGATGCTTTTCATTTTTATGTATTTTGTTATTTTGTGTTTTATATGGGGTGGTTTTCTTCGTGATCTTTCCTGCGTAGCTTTTTCTGTCCGCTGGATCGTGGGAGACGGTGTTGAACTTGGGGTACCTGCAAAACCGGAGGGGAATGTTCCGCCGGGAAGAAGCTCCGACGAACTAGTCAGTAAGTGGAGAAAGGAGAAGAAGAATGGTGGTAAGAAATAGGCTAGTAGAGATGAGAGAATGCAGTTCAGAAGTTTTTCTCATCATCCTTCTCAATGATAATGCCCTTCTATTTATAGACAATGGGGTAGAGTGCTGAGCAAGATGGCTTTGCTTTCCACGCGTCGAGTAATGCTCGGATGACGTCATGTAGCAGGGCCATTTAATGAGCACCACTTCCCAAATCTTATAGAGTCACATGGGTCGATGTCAAAAAGGTCACATCATTCAGAGATGTCATTTCGAATATCAGAAAGGACAGCTTACTTATCAACAGATATTTCTGGAAGGTTCCATAAATGATGACACTCGGTGGAACTCCCTCCTGATGGACGAAAAATCTCCGAGCATGTGCTATCCGAAGAACGGCTTGGCCGAACGAGATGTCATCCCCGGGCAAAAGATAAGATCACCGAGCAAACTCAAGTTTACGTACATTCGGATAGGCGTACAACGTTCGGCGAAGCACCCGGGGATCCATCTATCCTTCGGATGATTAATGACATATCACGCCTAAGCTCACCTTTATTTACAGATGAACTGAGACAGCTGGACGACGGGTCAAATAGCGTGTGAACCTTTTTCCCCCCTTTGGACCTTGTGAACCCTATAAACCTTCGGATATTTCGGCCCCCTACATTTTATAAAGAGAAAGTTGTTTAACACCTAATTTTGTCACATGAGAGGAGACATGCCAAATATCATCTAAACACTAGGCACTTTAACTATATAGTTATTGCAAATGTACTCAATTCAACACTTGACTTGGCAAGTAAATTTGGCACTTTTGATTGGAAATGCGAAAGTAACATATTGTAAAGAGTAATGGTGACCATATTTGGTGATCATATGATGTGTTAACATTGTATTGGTAGAACGTGCTTTACGATATGATAAATAGAATATATTATATCAATGCATTAATAGAATATATTCTATCAATGAGTATATTCTGAGGAAATTAATCCACTTGGGACCGGCCCCAGGTTAATTCCTTCAATAGGTCGATGGAATATAAAAGTATTCTCAGGAGCATGTAGTGAGTGCCTATTGAACTGAATCCAATCTCCTTGAGAAATGCACTACTAAGTGGTAGATGAAGAAAAGATTAACCTTGAAATGCAGTACCACTAATTAGTGGTAGATGAAGAAAAGACAAATTAAACTAAGCCTCCTTGACACCATGTGGGTTGTGTTATTTCTTAAGTCCCCAAGGTCTAGGGTTCAAAGCTTGGTAGCAGGCAAAGAAGAAAAGACAAATTAATTATGCGTTTTTTCTGTATTATTTTGCTTAAGTCTAATGACAATAGTCAAGTTATTTGTGCTAATGGTGTTTTAGCTGATGTATATAAGAAGCATGACATGTCTAAAAATCCGTGAAAATATGAGTTTTTTAGTCCATATAGTTCAGAAAAACACCACCTAAACCTACAATGTTATATAAGAAGGATGACATGTCTAGAAATCCATGAAAATATGAGTTTTTTAGTCCATATACTTCAGAAAAACACCACCTAAACCTGCAATGTTAATCCCCCATTTGAATATCGCTCATACATATAGCTTTTAACCTGTAGACTGACTGACCTTTTGACAACTTCAGCCTCCAAAGATTTTAAAACTTGAACCCCAGGGATTGGTGTACCGGTCAAGGCCCGATACTTTGGGAGTTTGCTCTCCTTAAGTTTTCAGGTTCGAAACCTCTTAGGAGCTATCAACTCCTTTTGAACCGGTGTATATGGAGCTTTGCTCCGTCTTTAATTCAACTTCCTATTAGTGGGTGGTTGAGGTGTGCATAAGTTGCCCCAGACACCTAAATTGTAAAAAAAAAAAAAAAAAGATTTTCAAATGTGAAACGATTCCATCTAATTGGAAGTTCTAAATGTTCTAGAAGAAGAAGCAAAGTTCCCCAGATGAATTATGGAAAAATCTGAGAAAGTGGGCCTAGAACTTTTCCAACCAACCTCATTCCGGCGTGGGACAAATTGCTAGAATCAAAACGGCCCACCACCACACACACTACGCGCCTACAGTCAGCAGTCTTTGTTGAATGTGTGTTACAGTATAGCTTTCTCTGTGTCCGAGGAAGACACCGGGCACCGTAACATAACCTTTCTGGTGTATTCAAGGGGCGGATTTAGGATTTTACGGTACCGAAGTCTTAACTTACAGAAGTACATGACACACGCAAATAGTTGACGATCTTAACTTACAGAAGTACATGACGCACGCAAATAGTTGACGATACAACACAGCTCAACAACTTCTCATACCCTATTGTAGAAGTTGGAGAAAAACTTACCTATAATGTAATTTACGGGGGAGTATTTTTGACTTGTTAATGCACAACCCAGTCAAGTTCTCCAATCTATAATTCCAAACACATACCCAAAAAGTCAATCTAAGCCAGAGTTACTTTTGCCCCAAACTTATTTAGGTTTACGCCTTTCAAATTTCAGGTCATGGGTTAGTCGGTTAGATAGGAGCATATGATAGTAGTAATCATGGCATTGCTTCGCTTTTCTGAAGGTTGGAGGGAGAGAGAAGGGGTTACACTTGAAAGAGCAAATGTTAAATGGGTTAGGGCAAGGATTGTGATTTTCCTGCGGTACTTGGGCAAGGTATAACATTCCTTAAGGGTAATTGAAATGAGTGGGTCAATTGACCTACACGGAGGGTTAGACGACACAGGAATGTGTGGGGGTACTGAGAGGGTTGTTGGAACAGCACGTGGCAATGTCACAAGACTACTGAATAATCTCTCATCTTGATCATGTTTGTCTCCTACCTCAACAAGAAATTTTTCAACGGTGCACGTGATGCCATAACACCCTCCAAAGGAACCGATACACTTAGTCCTGAACTCTACATGAGCACCCAATAATCTTACCACCTTTAACCCATTTTCTTACACAAATTATGACATCTTTGACTTTGCTCTAGAAGATCACTTCATAATCTTTTTTTTTTCTTCATTAGAAACCTAATCTTTGTACGACTTCTTAATTTGGAAAATGAATGCTCCATTGTAACCATATGTTTGCCCTTAGAAAACCTTGTATAACCTTTTGCTTTCTCCAAGTCAAGGAAAGACTTCTAATTAGAAAAACAAATACTGTATATCATGTAGCTTGATAAAGCTAACTGCCACGCGATTAATAACAATCAAAAGTACGCCCTAAACCGTAAGGTACGTATTCTGTATCCAGATTCCGCTGACAACATAGGAAGCCTTTTTCTTACCTTTCGGTGATACTGTTAGCATCTAAAACCCTACATAAACGATTTCTCCCATTCTATCTCGACCTATTCCTCAAGACCCACGATTCTCTTTTGCTTGTTTCGTCCCTAGACATGCTCAAACTGAACTTTCCCCATCCAATGTAGAGACTTCAACTCCTGCAATGACCTTCCATATCTACAGGCATATCCACTGGAACTAATTCGACATACTGGAAAATTTGTAGTCAATTAAACTTCCCAATGGTGAATCGCGTGGGCAATCAACCCTACTAATACGGGGATAATTGGATCACAAGTGCGGCTTCTCTCAATGACAATGGGAGCATAAACCGTTTATCCTACAACCCTTAGGTATAGGCTACCAAGGGGCTCTCAGCTTTCATGCTTCAAATATCTCAGCAGAGGCCCGCAGAGCATTCAGGGGATGAGATGACCATTTTTGGCGTCGTGGGTTCACTGGACAACAGAAGTACTGTGAAAGTGTGAATAATGTCTGGGAAGCTGGGGATTCAATTTCAAGAAATATTACTCGGATGCATTCGTTACATGGCGAAATCTTGAACCAATGGGGAGGGACACTAGATTTTCTGTCAAGTTAGGAAATAACGATTGAGGAGACAAGGAAGTATGGCATATAAAAGAGCTTAAAACCTTCCCACTAGACCAACTACGTAGATATTTTTTTAGAAGTGGACTCACTAAGGTTATGTTTTGCACCAAAAAAATGTCTTAGAGAATCCACACTGCTGGGGTAAAATGGCAAAAAAGAAGCACAAGATATGGCAAGATGGGTGCCACACTCCTCTTATTAATGCAAATGCCATATTTTCTGCAGCCCCCAGTTGGAGAAAAAGCCGTTGGACACAAAAATCAGAACAGTAGAACTCTCCCAGTATCAGATCGAGCTGATTTTTTATGAAAATTCTTGAAAAAGATGTTTCAAAAAAAAAAAAACAACTCAGATCATTTATGTCAAATCATTTGGGGAAAAAAAGTTTGATTTGAAAGTTTGTTGAAAATAATTAATTAAAAATCAAATTTTGCCAAAAAAAAAATGGAAAACATGGGTGCGGAGACCCCTATCATTTTTTGGCCCAAAAAAGGGCCAAAAAATGACACTATTCATTGCCAAAAATATATAAGGACAATGGCAAAACGACTATCATGAACATGGATGCTCTTACATACCCTAGAAAAGCCAAATTTATGTCTTTAGTTTCCCTATTATCATAGTAGTAGTAAATTCCTCCACAAATAATGATGCAAACACAACAAAGCTAGCTACTTCCAATCATTGTTCAATCACTTCCTCCAATTACCAGAAAAAGCAGCCTTAAAACACAACTTTTCCACCCGAGCCTTGGACAAATTTAAGGGATGTGCCCTTTTGCACTGAATCACATAAATATCACTGGGATGAATTCAGCTAACCAGAGAAAATTAATCCAATGGGGCCCAGGTTCATTCCCTCAGTAGGTCAACTGATTTTAGAACAGGACCATAAAAGACTTAAACAGTACCAGTTAGTGCTCTTCAGGGACTGAACTTGACAGACTCAAGTCTCCAAAGTTCTTCAACTCTTAAATCTGTTCTTTCCAAGGAAACGAAAACTTGAACCCAAAACAAGGTTTGCCAAACCCTTTTTAACCCACCCTTAACTAAACAAAATCCTATTTAAAAACATAGTATATCTAGACCCAACATTCAATCCAATAAGCATTATTCGGGACTCAAAACGACTTGAAAAATTAAGCCTGTAAAGGGTGAATCATCCAATTGTATCTTAGGACCAAACTTTCTTCTGCATACGTTAGATAAAGCTAATCGTAACTTGTACAAACTATTACAGTATTACTTCAATCTTTCAGAACACATCTATACCAACTGCATATATTTCATTGCCATCAAATATTCTAAAGAAGTAAAAGCCGAATTTTCCAGATGAATTTGTGCAAAGTTTTCTAAAATAGTGGACAAAATGCTATAATCCGAGCCGGCCCCATACACGGCTGTAGTTGGCAGCCTTTGTTGAATATGTAACCTTGTCTTCCAAATCAAATGGCTTTTCTGCAAAAGGATACAGATGCAAATACTTTTCCTCAGAATCAGAGAAGCGGAGAAGGGTCTTCAACCATGACTGTTGCTTTTCCTTTTTTAAAACTCTAAGCAAGACTTCAACTACCCTAACCTAACCCCTTTTGTTGTCCTGTTCAACTTGTCTGCCTACTTAACATTTTTTCTAATGGACGTAATAACACCTTAAGACTTGGCTCTGGTAGATGAATTCATATGCTAATTTCCCTCATTAGATCTCGCAGTCTTCCCGGGAATTTGTCCTTTTGAAGATAGTACCTAACTCTATGTTAACCCTAGCCAAGGAAAGACTCGTTAAAGATACATCAATATCATACCGATTGATATGATCAAAGATTCAAAGGATTTCCCTTAGTCACAAGGTTTGAGTTAGATTAGACAACCAAAAAGACGCCTTAATTTACCTTGTGACATGCAAGGGTGTTTGCAAAGTGTCCCTGCCTAAAAGGGTTTTTTTGCAACAACTAAATAAACGTGACGGACCCAGAGGAAGAACTAATGGGGAAAACTAATTCCAATTCCCATAATTTCCAACTTCTGGTAATCATTTCCAAGGTTCTTAATATCCTTAGACAAATAAGATGGCACATAAATAACATTCGTAAGAATTAGCTTCATTTGTACATCTGTGATAAGCATCCTATGCCTTCAGAGATGGGGAAGGAAAGGGTAGAATTTGTCTTCAGTTATTCTCAGCTAAAGTTAATGCACGCTTCTACTTATCAAAAAAAAAAATTAATGCACACTTTTGACACCATACCACAAGTTTCCAGTAGGTTTATCAGGCAAGACTTGTTCCTGGACCATGCTTTTTTGCTGAATTAGTATTAGGTCAGACGGAGTAAGAGGTAATAATAATATAACTAGAAACAAAGGACAATAAACCATGCAAGAAACACGACAGTTCATGCACAAGAGACCTCCTTGGGAAACTTTCAAGAACCCCTAAATTCCATACACACTCAATTAATCGATTCTCTTATTAAAGCATGGACCTCCTTCTCCGATTTCCTCAGAATTCACAACCCTTACAGAACTATGTATAGACCTGTATTTCCAATTCCACCAGCCCGCATCCACAGCCTTCTTCATACATTTCTATAACTGTTAATACCAAGAACCCCAAAAGAATCAAGCTTTTCTCGGAACGATTTACATATTCAGTAAACCATGTGTATAACCTCGCGACCCATTACACTTATTTCCATTCTTGTTTCTCTTTTCCTGGTTTCCTCTGCTCAAACATGCTCAAACTACACTTTCACATCCAGTAGAGTCTTCAGCTCTTGCATTGAGCTTCAATATCTACAGGCTCATCTCCACTGGACCTACATACAATCAACTAGACAAGTTGAGATTGCTTACAGATCCAATCAAACTTCTGAAGGGTGGATCGCTTGGGCAATCAACCCTAATAATACAGGCATGCTTGGATCACAAGCGCTTGTGGCTTTTCACAACGCGAATGGGAGCATGACCGCTTATCCCACTGCAATAACAAATTACAACCCTTCAATGGTGCCAGGAACTCTAAGCTTTAAGGTTTCAAATATATCCGCGGAGTATTCAAGAAATCAAATGACCATCTTTGCTGTTGTTGGCCCATTGGATAAAGGTACAATGGTGAATCATGTGTGGCAATCTGGGAGTTCAGTTTCAAGCAATATTCCTCAGATGCACCCAATATCTGGGGAACATGTTCAATCTATGGGGAGACTAAATTTTCTGCCAGGTTAGGAAAAGTAAATTAAGGAATTATACCATGTCAGAGCTCAAGTTTGAACACATTCCACCCGACCCTGTTTACCTTTGTTTACATGTGAAGCCTTCTCAAATAATGTTTCAAGGTCTCCTACGATGTTAACAACATCACTGTAACGAGTCCGTGTCTGTACTTCTCTATCAGCTACTTGCATTGTGCCTCTTACTATGAAGGCAATAGTTTATCTAAGTACTATATCAGTTTTTATAAAACTTAAAAGAGTACTCTGTAAACAAATTAGTGCAATAACATTAAAGTGGAATTGAATTTAACTCAAAATGTTTACATTCAACAACAAGATTAGTGAACTACATAAGATGGTAGACTAACAAGATGAACAATTTGAGCATTGCCACATTTCAATCCGAATAACCATATAACCTCATAGCTTCTTGCTACTAATGGGGACTGAAGAAATGAATCTCGAGAAATATATAAGTAAAAGAGAGACAATCACATGGGGTTTAGAGGTCTATGCATGTGTAACCATTGTACCCGATAGCTGCAGCAGCTCCTCACGTTTCAGGTCTGTTATTTGTAATTCCAATGTTACCTGACCAAAACAAAAGAAGAAAATCACACAATCGACAGATGAGCCAAACCCTAGCTGAGAATTCAATTGGCCAGCAAAATCTATCATAACTCTTTGAAAATATATCGTCCAGAGTTTATGTATGGCCCCTCCGTCCCAACAATAGTGCTACTGCTATTGTCCTTTTTCTCTTTTGAAAATCCATACAGTTCAAAACGTGCAGTTTGTTAGGTTCTCATGCCAAACTATCATGGATTTTTTTCAAGTTTTCAACAAACGTTTGGCGGTGAAGGCCAACTTCAGTCTTGAAGTCATGACTTATGCAACCTGATGTGAAAATTATTTGCTGATATAAAACAGTTTTGAAAGTTTCCACATTCCATGGAGTGATATAAATCTAACTGGAGAAAGAAAATGCTAAATCCTGAAAATGGAGCTTAATTTCCGAATATCGACATATCATTAGGACCCATCACATTGATCAAGCCTCTTCAACATATTGACTAGTGCAGTCTTGGAAAAAGCAAAGGAACTGTACAAGTTGTAACTGGCTACCAAAGTTCCAAAGGCCCCAAGGAAAAACCAATATCCAATGCTTTATACCACTTCACAGATAAACTTTGAAAAGAGGCTAATTCATAACAGATACAACAAGGACCTATATAAGTATCGTTCTCAAGAGCACGTAAAGCTCACCTCTTTAAAAATTTCGCTATGAGAAACCTCCATGAAGCCCTGCACAAAGCATGGGAGGCATTTAATAAACCAAACAGGAGATCAAATTTAATTGCAAGTCTACATGCAGATGAAGCACATGCATGTCTTTATCTGAATGCAAACATATTAATCTTTGCCATCCGATAAGTTGAACAATAGTACTAAGATACCAGCCATGCTACTATGTGTGGAAGAGAGAGAGAGAGAGAGAGAGAGAGACCAGTCTTCGAAACATAAGAAGAGAGGCTTCATTTGATTCTCCAATTTTAGCGCGGAAGATATGGATGGAAAAATTCTCAATTGCAAATGCCATCATCATTAGAACTGACTCCTTCCCAAGTCCTTTGCCCCGGCTATCCTACCAAGATTGAAATTAATTCAACTTAACGTACAGAGGCGTGAACAGGAAATAATATTTGGAAATAATGGAGGGCATATCGTCCATCAACAATATATTTATGAGATGAGAAATTTTTCTCATTAATCGAGGA
The DNA here is from genome assembly GCF_030253575.1 of Rhododendron vialii. Classification (NCBI taxonomy): domain Eukaryota; kingdom Viridiplantae; phylum Streptophyta; class Magnoliopsida; order Ericales; family Ericaceae; genus Rhododendron; species Rhododendron vialii. The sequence continues at coordinate 34,963,521 of NC_080562.1, forward strand.
TGCACATGTGCAGAAGGCATCACAGGAATATTGATAGGAGATTCCATGTGGTATGGTGTATGCAAAAAGCATGGAATGAATGGTTAGAACTTATCAAATGACATCAACTTATAATCAAGATGACACATGGAGGAGCTAATTCATCGTAATGAAAGGACACCTCTGAATGTTAGGGCTCATGCACACACACCAATTTCATGGACATTGGTGTCATGTTTCAACACAAACACAAGGCGCCTTATGGATTGGAACACCCTAGATCAGGAAACTAGAGCAGTAGAAACATTTTTATTTTGGTAAATTCGCTACATTCAACAGTAAGCACAAACTTGTGAGCATAAAATGTTGACTTGTGTAGAGGAATGACATTGAATAAAGTAGCAGACATAGTAATGACTTCTGTAATGAAATATTTTTCTTGAATAATGAAAACAACCAGTCCTGCTTTTTGCCGTTCTGATGAAACACGATTCAAGTAATATTGTCAGACAAAAATCAAAGATGACGATAAATTCAACTAAGATTCCATGGCATACTACCTTAGTGTGGTCTTGGCCAACAGTCAAAGGCCCATGCAATCATATGGAGAATTTCTGTACGGAATCATAAATCTAATAATCTTTCCATCTTTACCCTTGAATATTGCACCACAAGAAAAGGATAAAATAACAATTTGCTTGGACTAGGGCCTTCTTACATCAAATGAAGATAATCATAACTACAAACACAATTTGTTTTCGAAAAAATTATTTCCAGTAAGCACTACATGAGGCTGACAAGTATCATGAAAAACGGACTCTTTATAGCAAAACCTCACAACTGAATCAGCATCCACTGAGTATATCAGTAGATGGAGCACCAACATACACTGTCAAGGGGGTGGAGAGCCCACCATCTTCACTGAGTGAAAACCTAACAAAGCTTGAAGACATTATTCATAATCACAATTTCTAAAGAAAGGGAAAACTTTGGAGTCTAGTGAGATAAAGAGGTTCATATGAGATTCAGCATGGCATGGTGGTTCACTGGTTTATTTCCTCTGCTACTTAAGGTCTTACGCATTATTCCATTCCTTTCATTTGGGTGAAAGTTGTTGAGATACTTGAATTAGTTTTTGTTGTATAACGCCTAAACCCTTGGATTGTTTTGGCCCATCTTCCTGGGCTTGTGACCCAGGCTAGGTTTGTTGCGTTTGACTCGTCTGGAGGTGGTTTGGCTTCCTTGGCATGTCTTTTGTGCCCTATGGGCTTGCAATGACCTTCAGTGTTTAACTGTTTAATCTTTCTTCCAGTAATAGAACACTTACCAATAAAAATAACCTAACCTATGCTTCACATTCTTCCTATTAAAGTCAGTCCATGAAATTAAAATATATTCATATTAACCTGACAAATACATGTAGAGATTCAATACTTCTTTTCTTTGTTCAGGAAATCTTCAAACAGGAAGAAAAAATTCTGATTGAACAAAGTAAAACAGTAACTGAAAGAAAAGTAACACAGAAACAATCAATGAGAATGCAATAGCTAATCAATCTCATTCATCATTGGCCATTTCATAATCCACTAATGCAATACCAGAAAGGAAAAAAAAGAAATACAAGGCAAGCACCTTTTGGGCTCCGCAATCATTATTTCAATCTCCGCCATCTGTGAATCATCCAAGTCATTCATGTATATATTCACATCACCAACCATGGCTGGAAAAACAGCTTTGAAGTTACTCGCCTTTTAGGAACGAACATAGCACACAAAATACACGTCACACTCATCAAATAATCATATTTAGGGTTTTCTTGCTCAACATGAGCCAGTCTTGCATTCTCTTCCTTCTCAAAATGCGGTAAGTGCTTTCAATTGCAATCAACTAGAGGACAACATAACTATAAAGGGCAGGCAGTAGTCCAACACCAATTCTAAAGCAATTATAAAATGCCTTATACACACATATACCACCCATCAACATTACAATGTCTTGTTTAACCAAGTAATCTTCTAAAATTTTCAAAGAATTACAAACCCAAGTGAAGAATGCAAAATTTCTCCAACAATTTCAAAGGAATGAACCCCAAGGGATTGGCCTAGTGGTAGGACTTAGGGGTTTGCTCCCTCCTAAGGTCTCAAGTTTGAAACGTCTCAGGTGCTACAGTTTGTGCCTCCCTTATACCATGCACATGGGCAAGGTTTGATTCCCATAACCGTAATCACCTATCCCCCTCCCCAAGTCCCCTAGGATAGAGTAGATTAGGCTTAACGAATGGCAAAAAAAAAAATGCAATTTCACAGACCCTGTCACCCATGCTTCTCCACAAGAATCAAGCTTTCACAAACTGGATTCCAACACTTTTTTAATTACACCCGCGGGACTAATTGTACATGAATACCGTCAAGAACAAATATTTCTATCAATTTATCAAGTGTACTCCAACTAAACACATACAACAACCAAAATGCAGTTGCAAACCCATAGAGCAGTGATAGGAAATCAAAATCATTTAGTTAATGAAAAAGGGGGTGAGCAAGTTCAAAGTGAGACCTTCAATGTGGGCGTTTCCATGGATGAAGTCTCCAACAATCAACTCTTTATCCAAGACAATGAAAGTCTGCTCTGCAACCAAATAAAAAAGAAAAGAAAAGCCCATCTCGAATACGTTATTAACTGATCAAAACGAAGAGAACCCAGTTGAGATATATTGATGAGAGAGAAAGGAGCGATACTTTGGGGGTCTTGAGTCCAAGAGAGCTGCATCTGGAATTCCTCATCAAGGGTCAGGGGCTCCGACCCTGTGGCTTGGAGTAGGGCTGGATCTTGCATCCATTGATGGTACTTTGGGACGTGCTCTTTCATGTATGGCACCAAAATTGTCTTCTTTCCTTCTAGACTCACTCTCATTTTCTCTCTCTCTCTCTCTCTCTCTCTCTCTCTCTCTCTCGCTCCTCGCACTTCTGTTTGTGCTCGCTGTGGAAGTTTTTTTTTTTTAATCCGCCGCTGTGGAAGTCGATGGCAGACGGGCAGCCTCTTTTCTCCAACTCAAAGACGCCGTCGTTTATGAGGGGTCTCGTTTTGTTTTATTTTTCATTTTTTTTGGGTGGGGGTTTAATCTCACTTTCAGTCCAGCCAAACAATAAACAATAAAAAATAGGTAAAAATATTTTAAATAAGTCTATTTGCACAGACTTTTGAACACAAATCTTCCACAGATATTTGAAAAATGATTCAAACAGCTCATTTTTTTTAAAATGTTTCTTTCGCTCTATGAATTCTAAAAAAGCACTTACTAATATTGGATAAAGCTAGTTTTTTTATAAGGATCTTTTAAAATATATTTTAAAAAACGGTCTTGCTATTGTCAGCCCACTGAGTTGATGATAAGTACACTAGAAAATAAGAAAAACACGTAATTTTGTGTACTTTTTGCACCCTTTAATACGCATTCACACTTATTATTGTCAACCCATTAGGCTGATTTTAGAATTTTCCTTTAAAAAAATGAACGGTTTCAATCATCTTTGAGAAACCCCGACTGAGTCCCACAAAAAATCTGTGTTGAAAAGTATGTGCGCATAGCAGGATTGAAAATATTTTAGGTCAAAACAAACTAAACATAACAAAGTATTGGATTTTCTACTTCTTCCTTCAAGCCTCAATTTCAGGCCTCAACTTTTGGATAACATTTTTTTTTTTAATGAAAATTGGGGGAGAATTATGTTACAGATAAAGAGTAGTTGATCAAAAAACAAAAGCTATATGTATTTGTCAGTGGCTGGCATAGAGATCATTTAAGAAAGATCATGAACTAACCTGCCTCTTACTTTTGGTTGTGCATTATATATTGAGCTCGTAACAACTTTGGAATGACCTAATAAGTTATAATGAGTTAAGAGTACCTAAGTTATGCGTCACAATGTTCTAACTACGTTCGGTCTTTTCTGTCCGACTCAAATTCCATCTCGACTCTCAAATGGTGAGGCCTTCGAGAAGGTGCCTGTTTTCATTCCCCACACCCTTTGCCCTTTTCGACTTCCCAAAAGAAAAACAATAAATCTCAAAGTTTATACCCACCTCCATATACTCTAGATAAATGAAACTTGAAAATCACTCACCAACCCATCCTGTTTGAGAATCATGTGGGGGTTCTATACGTAGTAAGTATCACTTGGCTTCTAAGTTAAGCAGAATCTGGAGAAAACAAACCCCAAGTCCCAACTCCATTTGATACCTCAATCCACTACACAAAAGCTTTCATTCCCATTTCCATCATTGCAAAGACACTATACTTACTTCCCTAGCTTGCCTTCAAAGTTAAGCACAGCCCACCACACCACTCCTCACATTCTGTTACCACTCATTGCATGACACATTGTATCCAAACAAAGCACCATCAACACATATAATGCTAACAAAAGCTTTCATTTTCGTCCAGATCTCTTGTTTTCCCTTCTCACTTTTGCTAGCTACACACCACCATGCTTCCCCTCCTCCTCCTCCTGTTCTCACTCCTATCTTTTCACCCACCCGCGGCGGTTTCTGCCCGATGCACCACCGTCACCACTGCAAAAACCTTCAAAAAATGCAAGACACTGCCTTCCCAACAAGCCTCCATAGCGTGGACGTTCCACCCGCACAATGCCACCCTAGAAATAGTCTTTTTCGGCACATTCATATCGCCTTCCGGGTGGGTCGGGTGGGGCATCAACCCTAGCTCGCCGCAAATGACCGGGACACGTGCCCTAATCGCCTTTCCGGACCCCAATTCCGGACGACTAGTCCTACTACCGTATATTCTGGATCCCACTGTAAAACTCCAAAAAAACTCACTAGTTTCCAATCCTCTTGACATCAACCTCCTCACCTCCTCCGCAACCCTGTACGGCGGTCGGTTGGCCACAATTCATGACGGTGCCTCTATTCAGATTCATGCCACGTTGAAGCTGGTGCCAAACAAGACCAAAATCCATTATGTCTGGAACCGGGGCCTCTATGTCCAAGGTTATGTTTTGAACTATTTTTTAAAACATCAGCTATTATATTGCAATGAGAAACTTTGGATGTCTAAAAACCAAAAAGCCAATATTTTTTTCCTGCTACTGTGAACTTTTTTTTTTTTTTTTGTGAACTTTATGAAACTTAAGGTCATTTGGGTTTTGCTTTTGGATCTGAAGCTGGACACAGCATGCAAAGCTGTGACCCAAATATAACATCTCTCGGGCCTAAAAAGATTATTTGACTCGTTCTTTTTGCTGATTCATCGCGTTTGTCACGTCAGTAAAAACTTATACTGATCGGACATTAGGAACAAAATTAACAAAATATCTATGTCTTGAGAAAGTTTATCGGCTAGTAATTTGAGACAACTTTTCATAACAAATGTGTCATTATGCGCACCCAAGACAAATTTGATGACCCAAATAAATTGAACGATTCAAATCATTTTTCAAACCGGATGGGTCTCATATTAGCCGCACAGTAGAACCTGTTGGACCTAAAACTGGACACAGCATGCAATGTTGTGGCCCAAATATAAACATCTCTCGGGCCTAAAAAGATTATTTGACTCACGCGTCCTTTTGTTGACTCACCGTGTATGTCACGTCAGCAAAAACTCACACTGATCGGGCATCAGGAACGAAATTAACAAAATGTCTTTGTCTTGAGAAAGTTCATCAGCTAGTAATTTGAGAACTCTTCATAACAAATGTGTGTGATTAGGCGCACCGATGACAAAAATAAATTGAACGACTTGAATCATTTTTTAGACCGGATGGGTCTCATATTAGGAGCCCAACAGAACCTGTTATGCCCAAATCACAGCATGCCCCTGCGGTCCTTTACATTGGTAGCTATACTCCTATATCCAAATGACACTCGAATTTAATTTGTTGTCTCTTTAATTGGACTATGTTGGAATGCTTCTTTTATCTTCTTGGTGAACACAAAATCAACAAAAGGAGGAAGGTTGTGAAAATCTAGATACGATCTCAAAGTTGTTCGGTTCAAGTTCAAGTTTCACGTTTCATACCTATTTATAATTTCTACTTTAAATTGCTAACCACCAACTCATCTAAAAGCTTAATCGGTTCTCGCAATATATGTATGGGTTCTATTCCTCATACAGTGCATAGTTGTGATTCTTGTTTCTCAATCTTACAGGCTACTCCCCAACCATCCATCCAACTACAGTTAACGACCTCTCCTCTGTTACCACCATCGACTTACTATCGGGAACCGAATCCACCAAACACAGCAACATCCAGACACTAAAACTCGCTCACGGGATCATCAACGGCATCGCCTGGGGAATCCTACTGCCCGTCGGAGTGGTCATATCCCGCTACCTCAGACACATCCAATCACTAGGCCCCGCCTGGTTCTACGCCCACGCCGGTGTCCAGCTCTCCGCCTTCTTCCTGGGTACCGCGGGGTTCTCCATCGGACTCCGGCTGGGGGACCTGTCCCCCGGGGTCGTCTACGGGCTCCACCGGAAGCTGGGGTTCGCGGTGTTCTGCCTGGCGAGCCTGCAGACCCTGGCCCTGCTCTTCCGGCCGAAGACCACCAACAAGTACCGGAAGTACTGGAAGTCGTACCACCACTTCGTCGGGTACGCTTGCGTTGTCATGGGGGTTGTGAACGTGTTCCAAGGGTTTGAGGTGATGGGGGAGGGGAGGTCTTACGCCAAGTTGGGGTATTGCCTGTGTTTGTCTACTTTGATTGGGGTTTGTGTGGCGTTGGAAGTCAATTCTTGGGTTGTTTTCTGTAGGAAAGCCAAGGAAGACAAGCTGAGGAGAGAAGGTGTGCTTGGGACCCCTGTAAAACAGATTGGATCAAGCCATAATTGAATGAAATTTTGGAGATTTTTTTTTTTTGATTTTTTTTGTAATACAGGATGTCCCATATCACCATTTTGTTAATGTTGTTAAATGTTTTAGAAGGATATTGTTTTTTTTTCCTCTTTTAATGTGATTTATTGTGAGACTGGAGATATATGGAATCTTTTCTTCCTTTTTTTATTCTTCTCTTCCTTCTTTTGGCGATGCAAAATGACAAAAATAAATAATAAAAAACAACAACTCTCATAAGTTTAAGCAAAGAAGAACTGTTTTTTTAGCAATAAATTTGCTACTACTAAGGCCCCGTTCTAGAATATTTTCCTACAAAAATAAGTACTTATTTCATATTTTCAAATTCAAAAATAATGTAAATAAAAATAAATTTTCAATTTTTCTGTACTGTATGAAAAATATCTATCAAACAAGATCTATATTGATAGAAAAATTATTTGCATAAATACATAATTTTTTAGCTTGAAATTATTGTTTTAAAAAATAAATACTGTACTTATTTTTCTTCCGAGAACGGGGCCTAATATTAATACTAATAATGAAAGGATTTGGAAAAAGAATTGAATGTCAAGAATGGGATTCGAACCCATGCCCTTTCGGACCAGTACCTGAAACTGGCGCCTTAGACCAACTCGGCCATCTTGACTTCGACGTACCATTAATTCCAAATTTACAATTTGTAGTCAAATATGTTCGGATTAGTCCCCAGACCGGCAGACCCCGATTACTTTCATGGGGCGGCGAAACAAACACTAACAGTTAAAAGTGTACAAATCATGTGATAAAGCAAGGCTGGCCCCAACTTGTCGGAGGCCAAGCAAAATGAAACTACAGATCATTGTTGAGTTGAGGGAGATCGTAGACAAGTTCATATTTATAACCCATAGGAGCCAAGAGTTCTTCTTCCACAGGAGAAATTTGGCTCCCACCCATTGTCAACTACTCGGTTGGGCACTAACGGTCTCTAACACCTCCACCTTCCTCCTCTTGCGCCTTTCCTCATCCCGTTTCAATTTAACCGGGTTCTTTTCCCCCTTCCTTGAAACTACTCCTTAATTCGAGATTTGACAATCTATCTAGAAAGTTACAATATATATATATGCCAAAGCAGCCAAACATGAATTTTCAGCAACCTAAATTATGTCATCTCATCCCTGATTTGCTCATCAAAGTGATCCCAGTGGAGTACTGAATAGATTAAGCTTTTCTTTTAAAGCTCCTGATGCACATTAGAAAAAGGCAGCGCGTGTTTTCATATCTATTCGATGTCAGAAATTACAAACATGGCTTAAGGTGTGTATAAATTAAGTCAAGCATCCGGTTATCATCAAAGAAAAGATGGACATAAAGTTTGAAATGGATCTTAAACCATAAATCAAGTGTTTTAGGTATATAGGTGTTATTTCAGAGATTATAGAGGCCAACTTATAGATAGCAGGAAGATCAAAGTGGTAGGCTTTTGGCATTCATTTGTGAAGTTATGGCTCTTGGGGATGAATGAATGTCTTGTGGCTTGAGCTCATGACATGAGGTCAGTAGAGGTGGAAAGTGATAAGAATTGCTCATTTTTTTGAGTTATTCAGCATTTCTTTGAGTTATGCAGTGTTTCATCTCCATCAACAGCGTTACATTAACTACTTACACTCTAAATACTAAGGAGGGGTGGCAATTTGGGCAAATCTTGGGACTCTTCATGGCCCCCTGATGGACTTATGCCTAGTGGCTTAAGTAATAACTACAAGTAGAATATACAGAATTGTGCCATTTGGGACGAAAAATTTTGCGCTATATTTGAAACTTAAGAGAAAGAAAGAAAAAGAAAGTGAGAAAAATTACGTATATGGAAAAGTCCAATGAATTTATTTTTTTGTTTGGTTTTTGGTCAAAAAACAAACACAAAGTTGAAGGGATTTTTTTGGGGTGATTTTAGAGGCGACAAGAAAATAACAGAACTTCATAAACTCAATAAGAAAAATGGAGAGAGAAAAGAGAGAAGGAAAAGAAAGACTCGTTTCCTTTGTATTAATTGTTTCCTTTCTTTCTTTTTTAACTTCTATTGTTACCTTTCTTTTCTTTCCTTTTTTCCTATAAATCAACGTTAAAGTGCACCAATTAACAAAAACAACTTGTATACATAGTAGTAAAAAAATAAAAATTGATTTCCACACTATGACTTTGGTCCAATTGCACTCCCATTTCGTTCGAAATCATGTGAATTTTTTTTTAGAAAACTAACGTTTCAGCATTCCCATGCGTTTAAGGGGAAAAAATTTGTCAAATCAAAAGAATAAATTAAAATTGATAAAAGATGTGTAGAGAGAGGGGGATAGAGAAGGGGCAGCTGTATGGTAAGAGTATCTCCAATCCATCTCTCACTCTTTCTCCATTTTGGAGACTCAAAAAGCTATATTCTATTTAAAAAGTAATTTTAGAGAATCAACAACTTCAACCCAATTCTCCATTTTTCACCTCCAAAACTCCCACCAATTCTTCCTCAATTTATTGTTCGATATTGTTTTTTTTTTTTCCTCCTTCATTGGATGCATGTTTTATTCTCATTTCAACTCATTATTCAAACCAATATAATGATAGGATAGTGTAAATGAGAAAAAATAATATTATGAGTTCAAATGGTTTGAATTTACATTTGATATTATTTCAAAATGCATTTACATATACTTAATATTAGACTCATTTTGAAGGTATTATTATTGTCTTTCCAATAATACCAATTTTGTATAAAAATGATGTGTAATGTAAAATTTATATATAATTGACGAAATTTTAACAAAAAAGTAAATAGAATATTAGTGAAGGAGATAAATTGAGATAAGTCTCTATTTGGGAGGTGATTCTCCAAATATAAAGAATGAGAATTGAGTCTCCAAAATGCAAACCCCAAATGAAGATGGGTAGGAAGACATGAATTCTCCAAAATAGAGTTTTGGTGCTCAAATAAAAACGGGTTGGAGGAGTCCCACACCGGCAAATGAAGAGGAGAAGAGAGAGTATTTCTGAGCGAACATCGGGGAGAAAGGGCACGACCTTACTTGAACAGGATCTGTTCTATAGGCTCGTACATCTGTATCCTTGATTACTAAGGAGACAGGACCCCAAGTCTGGTGGATGAAACACGTCCGCGCGATCAGAGCGTGATTAACAATTCTGGGTGTCTTCAGCGCCCAGAGCAGTAGATGATCGTTCTCCTCCGCCGTCTACGGTGGCAGGGGATGGTCGTGCGGCTTTCTGACAGACCTCCCATCCCTTTTTTTTTTCCTTTTTTTTCACGTTTTCTTGCAAACCCTTCTTTTTGTTGGGTGGTAACCCTAAGAAAAAACTTCTGAGAAGTTTTCGCAATCTTTTCCCTTGGCGAAGATATGAAGAACTTGGACAGAAACCCTAGGGGCAGCAATGTCAGAAAACGGGGTCTGATTTTGATGAAGCGGCGAGTGGGAGTCTAAAATTAATTACTACCGACCGGAGTAGTATTTGTTGCTGTTAGTTTTTCTGTATAAAGGTTGAGATGGTTAAAATATGAATTTTGTTGGGGATTCTATGTTCATCCTTCACTTTATCCCTTCCATGCCAAATGCTGCCTAGCTCTCTCTCTCTCTCTCTCTCTCTCTCTCTCTCTCTCTCTCGGGGCAATTGGTCATTAAGCTGAATACGCTGGATTTAGGCTCTGTTTGGAACCTAAAGAAAAGAAAGTAAAGGAGAGGAGAAGAAAATGAAAGAAAAATAGGAAGAAAAATTTACTATTTACAAAATTTAAAACAAAAGTGTTACACACATAACGGTTGTGTAAAACACAACACACAACCAATCTCTAGTCATCCATGACTGTAATGAATGGTCAAGATTCGCTCAAATTCTTCCTCATAAAAGTTAAACTTATCCATGGAAGAGTTTTTCTAAAATCTAGACCATCCAAATACATCTGGACGGTCAGAATTACACACACAACCAACACAACGGTTATACAAGTAGCATTTTTTAATTTAAAATTGTTATTTTCTTTTCACTTTCTCTTCCAATCAAACAATAAGAGGGAAAATTTTTTAATTTTCCATTCTTTTCCTTTTCTTTTCTTAATTTCCAAAGCCTTAAAATTTCTTCACTTCTTCTTTTTAGTACTAATTCTTCGCTACTCCTCCATAGTGTGTATGGACTATGGAGATACGAATGTCAGGATCAATGCTAAGACCCCAAAAATGTCTTCAAAGAGAAATCAGTGATTCAAATTTACTTTGATGTGTAGGACCTCAAGGTGAATCTCAATCATTAATTTCACTTTCAGAAATATTTTCCGATAAACTTTTTTGAGTCCATAGAATTTTTGTTGTTCGTAGCATTATTAGCTTCTAGGAGCATCCACGTTTGACTCTCGAAGCTCAAGGCTCAAATTCAAAGGTTGTAACTGCATCAAGATTGTGTCTATTGGATCCAACATACAACAGTCTTGAGTTTATTGCAGGGATATCTAGGGCTTTGGTGAATTGCAGAACTTACAAAGGTTTTTGTGTTTTGCTACTTTTGGTTTGAGTTTGGAGGTTCAAGATACTCTTAAATTTTCTCTTCTTTGGCTACAAAAAGTGTGTTAGTTGTAATGGAATCACATCAACCAGAAACGCTGCGTAACTCCTCTGCTGTCTCCAAGTCTCAGAAGGCAAAACCCTCTTCTATAACCCAAAACCCCAGTTACCTATCGACGACACTTTCAAAGCAGATCATTAACGGTGGGGGAAAGAATTCGATTGTCAATGAGAATCTCCGGCTCAATGTCCGAACAATTCGATGCCTCACTGAAATGTGAGATATGGATGCTGAGTAGGCTAAGGAACAAGAATTTTACCTCTCATCCAGTAATATATTCCATTCTCCAGCTGATTTTGTCCAACTGACTGTCACTTGCACTGGATCTTCCCCTGAAGTGTTAGAAAACTCTACACGCTCCATGAAATATGCATCGAGTGCTTAATTCACACATGAAATGTTTTAGGACACCTTGCAAACACCATTAAGGAACCTAGCAGTGCTATATGTAGGACATTCTAGTTACCTAGCAAGCGTATTCTGTTATATATGAATTTACGGTTAACTATGCATCAAGTGCTTAATTCACACATGAAATGTTTTAGGACACCTTGCAAATACCATTTGCCAAATAAAGGAGTCTACTGAGAAATATGTATAGATGGCATCTCTATGTGTCCTTCTATTCATATTCAGATGAATCCGACACTTACACATATCGACACCCGACACCCATACCTGAGTCCATATGTAACCTAGATGTTATGGCTTTGGATAGTCCTATATCTTATTTTGCTAAGGATATGTTGTATTGATCCCTGTTTATGTTCCCAGGTTCTGCACCTGCTCCAGGAATGCCACCAATGATGGCACCACCGGGTGCTCTTCCAATGCCTGCTCAATTTAATATCATCCCAAGACCTCCAACAATGAGTGGCCCTCCCAGCAGTTCCAGGAAGAACAATGATTCCTCCTACCGGCAGTGGTGCCACGTCAATGGTTACCTCAGTTACTTATCTTTACCTCAGTTACTTACGTCAATGGTTACCAGACTTAATATAATTCTCATCTGCCTCTCTCCGTCATTAACATCTTGGAAGAAGCTGGAATGTATTAGTAGAAGTACCTGTGTTTGAAGAACTGAATCTGGGGGAAAGAACGTATAGCCTGGGTCATCATCTGTTATCATACAGCGCGAGGAAGTTCTGCATTTCATCTACCATCTCTCTGTCACTCCCCTACTGTATCGACTTTCAAGCATAGGAACCAAATGTAGAACTGAACTTAGGTCCCCATGGTCTTTGGGGTGACAAAGCTCTAGCCTCAGTAATGGCATCCAATCTCGCAGTGGAGCTAAAGCTCCACATGCCCAAGAAGGATGAGATTGTGGTTGACATATGACTCTCGCAAACTCTTCATATAACTGGGTTGAGTTGTTTCTTACTTTCAGGTTGGAGATAAGTAGGTTACCTCAGTCACCTTGTTAGCTTCTCCAAGCCAAAAATCAGAGGTTTGGGTATTATTGGCGATGAAGTGTTTGTAGATGGAGGTGTTTTAGTTGAAGTTTCTAAGATATCAAATTGTTGATCACTTCTTAGCTTCTTTTTTGTTTAAAAAGGTAAGAAATTGCATTGCATAGATAATAAGTCAATCATACAGGATGATAACAAAAAAAAAACAGCTAATGTCTAGTGGTAGGGTCACTAAGTGTAGTTTGTGTTGTGATTGGAAGACAACTACAAAATAGCCGGGATGCTTCTGCAACTGGACACTGGATATAACGAATCATGGCATGTTTAGCTAGCGAATGCATCTATTGCACTCCATGACAAGACCCCCTACCCATTACCATCAGGCTTCAGTAAAGTTAATATCGACCATTTTAGTACTCGTCCTGTTGGATCATTATTGGTTATCATATCAACATACGAGCACCATGCAACATTTTACAGTTTACATCTGATCTGGCTAATCCTGTAGTTCATAAATTTTGACTGTTTGTATTTTCTTCGAAACGAAAGATTTCCCGGAAAAGGGAACTTAATTTCTGGTAGTGACATGAGCAGGCTTCCTTTTTTAGAGTGCAACAATGACTCTGTCGGGTTATTGCTTAACACATCAATTGGATGTTGCTTAAAATAAAAGTGAGAGAGCCCAAGAACTTACAGCCTGTAAAAGCTGATGTGAAGTTCATGGCCATTGGTTCCAACTTCCATCCCATTTTCGACTTCCAACTTTTGGACCATTGACAAGTTCCAGTTTCTTTCTCACGTACCCTTTAGGCCCTTCATCAATAATAAAGTAGAAAACGGACAAATGGTTTCCTCTTTAGGTGTCTCCATCATGGTTCTAAATTGAATTCCAACATAGAACTTCTACTTCGGTTACTGCATGCTTTGCCGGTTTACACTGGGCATGAGAGAGAGAGAGAGAGAGCCCTTCAATCCATCATTGCAATCTTAGAGCTGAGTCTTACCAGAAATTAAGGGAACAATCGAGAAGTTTCACACCACAGGCAAAATGTCGAGAATCATTCTGGTCAAAAAAGCATGTTGAAAGCCTTCAAAAATGATAAATCATAAATAGCTACGGATACGATTACATGATCATCCATAAAAGGGTTCCGAACATAGCCATCTGAAAAAAGAGATGAAAAAGCGCCTTAGTGAAAACTAAGAACAGAGTCCAGACGACAAAACCACCAATGGCAATGGCCGTAAGCTAAACTGATATCCAATCGACGACTACACATCCCTACTAGATGCAATCTTAAATGGTTGTCCAGCGTATTGTCAATGCCACCTGCAATAGCTTTAAGCTGCAGAATGATTCTACTGGGGATAGTTGTGCCCTCCGGCAAGTATAAAATGTGTTCTGGGATTTGGTATTCTAGCAACCAAAACAAATGTCAGAACCAACCGATCAAGGATAGTTATACAGCAGCTAACAATAAGAACAAAACAGGATTGTGATGAGCCCTTCAAAGAACCAGATCAAGACAACTAGGAGATACCATATGGAAAAGAATCAGAATTTAGCAACTTATTCATGGGGACCCTAGACGGGTATATCCCTTGAATGTTTCACACTAGTAAATCGCAACATGTCAACCTCTGGTACAATCCGAGGAAAAACAAGACCCAATGACGGGAAAAACATAAACAAGGGATTACTTGATAACACCTGCAACTTTGCAGAAACCATTACAGCAGGAAACAGAGAAAATCTAGAAATTAAGCCCAAAATAAAAGTCTATCTTTTTAGTGCATCGACGCCTCAACAGGGACGCATGATACGTTTCTGACTATACGCCGCAATCTGATTTTACATCTCACTCAAATACCCAAAAAAATAAAACCTGAATGGTAACTCAAAACTCAATCCTTAACACAAAATCTCACGTAACTTCTATCACTAAACTCGGTCTTCAAAACAGGCACTCCGGTTAGCTCTAGATAAGATAATGAATTTCCTTTCCACCTTATAACTGAGATATTCACGAGGAAGTGTGCAAAATTCACAGTTCACCAGCTACACCAAATTTCTTCACCTACTAAAATAACTGATATCTCATGTCCTCCTAGCCAGCAATACCTGTTACAAGAGAGAAAATAAACTAGTAAGTATCATGAGATGCATTCAGGACATCTACTATCATGCTTCAGAAGGAAATGTCCTGAGATGACATTGTAGCATTTCTTGCCAAAAGATTAGACAAGCAGCTTTCAATGGGTTACAAATAGCATACATTTAACCAGAAAAGCTATAAAAAGCATGGCATTGCAGACTCGTAGTCTGGAGCCTCTGGGCTAACCCTAACGTGAACTCAAGCTTCAAGATCATTTGACTGAATAGGGTATTAAACTGAAACCCTTCTGCGTGAGAATGACTTTATTATCAAAAGAAGCTTTGACAATATGCCAGTAACACATGAGCTAACGCAAAACTATATTTGTCAAACTAATTTAGTAGTAACTGAAACACGCTCACAAGGAATGTTTGACATTTATGTCAACCTCACAATAACATTCTTTTGTACATAAATTCCTCTAAGTTCGAAATTATAACACTCTGTGTGCCATTGGAAAGCTCTCTACAAGTACTAATATTTCAAGACTCGAGTGGCATACTAGCCTAAAAGTATGACAATTTTTCAAACCATATGCAGTTGGGAAGTCCCTGAAAAATTGAAGCACACATACTCAACTTATATCACTTAACAACATTTAAAAAATTGAGAAATAGAGCTAGGCAAACCTTTTAATACAACTTTCACATCAACTTCACATTCACATGAGGCAAACTTAAAACTTCATACTCCATGCATAAAAGCAATCCACCATTTAACACAATTCTCACGTCAACTTCACATTCACATGAAGTGAACTTAAAATTACGTACTCTATGCATAAAAGCAATCCATCTTAGTGACAATTAGGACCCCCTTTGTGTCGTAAGGGACATTTGTGAATGTTATTGGAGGACACAAACAACCCTTTATATAGTAAGGGACATTTGTTAAAAAGATTCCTAACCGAGTCTATAAGGGTAGCGAAGGCCAAGCTACAGTTGGAGATTGATCCCAGGTCCCCTAAAGTTGGTCGTAGATCAGGTGGCTGTAGGTCAGGACTCGGATCAATGACTCTTGCTTCTACAAAGAAAGCTCCTTCGATGATTGAAGTGGAAAGGGAGGAAGCATGGATAGTGTCAAAGTGAGAATGCTAGGAAGTTTGCTTCAATGGCACAGTTTGGGCTTTAAAACCAATATTAGAGAGAGCACTAAAAGGATTCCCGACGCCAAGCGTTATTCATTTACTGACAATGGCCTCAGACTCAAATCTCTTGATGAGCCCCACTAGGACTTCCAAGATTCTAATAAACTCTTTTCATTTGTGGGAACACCGCTCAGGTAAGCTAATCCCACCACTCTAATCAGAACCTCATCACCATATTGGAAAAGCATCGGCTATTGACAGGTCTGGGTATCAGGGATAGCTAGGGCTAAAGTGTCTCTCTTTATCACAGCATTCAAGTCAGTTGACACAATACTACATTAGCTGATCACTTTTCAGTCCAAAGCAAACAAATACTTTGGTTGTTTGTCATTTAGGAAAGCTCGCCATGCTCCAGCTTAGCAAGTGTGATTCCTTGGCTGTCAAAACTAAATTTCATGTTCTTATATGGAGTTTTGTATGAAACCATGACAACTTTTGTACCCAAAAGAATAGTGAAAAGAAGAGAAGAGAAAGGAAGAATATTGAAGAAACTAAATTTCCTGCTACTTCTGTACCCAAAAGAATAGTGAAAAGAAGGGAAGAAACCCTCCATCCTAAGAAGTTGCATGTCGGCATGATAATAAATTTGTCACTTTTATCAGTTTTTTACTAGAGTTGTTAAGTTCGTAATAGAAAAGTTCGAACACGCTCTATATTCAGTCATTCTTCATCTATGTCCTCTTGAAGCTAGTATTTCAGCTTGACAATGAATCCCTGCACACAATGTCATTACATCTACTATGATGTTCACAACAGTTTCTATTGGTCTATTCTCTCAACTAAACATAAAGAAGACGAGAAACAGTGGTTAGAGCTTAGAACTTCAACCAACAAATGACATCCCATAGTTCTTGTTGTGGGTTGTGATGAACTTCCCTACAAAGTCAATTAGCTGTCATGGTTTCATATGGCGAGCAACTATTAAAGGAAAGCTATATTTGCAGCCCCAAGTCCATGACATAAGCAACTCATAACGAGGGCATTAAAGGGACACTAAATCATCTGCACTCTGCAGAGTTACACAGATCCTCCATAATCCAAGTCCTGAGAAACATCTTTGTTTTGTATATATGCCTTTTTGCTATGTAAACTAAAGTACTCCGCATAAAAAGAAAAAATGCATGAAGATGAATTAGACACTAGTTTGCAGTCATTTACCTCTATTAGTCTGTCTCTTAGTAACGCTATAACCACCAATATAACCAGGAGTATTATCTCCGGGAAGATCAGAGGCTCCATTGCCAATCCCATAACCAAAAGAACTGGATCCCTCTCTTTCAGAGTTTGTTGAACGCCAAGTAGGAGGGTCCCCATAAACCGAGCCGCCACCATAGAAGTCTGCAAAAGCCCCATCATATCCATAATTTGTTGCAGCATGCGATGATGAGAGGGGCCCACTAGTTGCAGTATTTCTTCCATACCCTCCCCCGGCCAAACTATAGTTGTTATCGCCACCCCCATAACCAATATTCCCACTAGCAGCATTACCTCCGCCCTGGGGTGAAAGCGGAGAAGAACCCCAATTAATTCCAGTATTGGCAAAGGTTCCTCCAATGCTTCCCCTTCCACCCGCATAGGCGCTTGAACGTGGTGAGCTTGTTCCATAATTAATCCCTCCATTCTCCCAAAAATTCCGAGTCCCTGAGCTAAAAAAAGAAGTGTTTCCTCCGTTCCCACCATCATACCCAACTGGATTGCCGGATCTATTTGAATTACCAATAAAATAGGGGTTCAACCCCGGCCCATAGCTTAATGCACCATTGAGGTTCGCACTTCCCCCAAAATTTGGGTTCACCCCCGGTTCAAAATTCAAACCCATTCCATAACCGGTACCAAATGGAGCAAACCCACTTCGACCACTGGTGATCGGACTGAATCTGCTATCCATTCTAAGACCATAGGCACCAACTGTACTTGGAGAGTACCCTTGACCGTAGCCATTGAGGAAGTTATTCCTAGTCAAACCGTAGTTATATCCACCAAGTGGGCTACGGGTAGGACCTGGTGACATTTCTTTGGGGACCGCACGCTTGACCTCAACCATTTTTCCGTTTAGCTCATGGAAGGTTTTGAGCAACACTTTGTCTACAGCGTCCTCCGAATCATAGGTGATGAATCCAAAGCCTCTTGGTCTCTGAGTGTTGTGATCGTACATCACCACTACATCCGTGATGGTCCCAAACTGCTCAAAATACATCTTGAAGTCAGTCTCTGTGACTGTGGAAGCTAAACCTCCCACAAAAATCTTCCTTGTGCGCCCTGGACCAGGCGAACCCTGAATGCTACTACTGCTTCTACTCACTGTACTCTGATCATCCCTTGGAACAGCCTTCTTTGCCTCAACCTGATTTAAGAACCACAGGTGAATACCAGACTCAAAGACAGCCTAATGTAATAAAACTGCAACATTGCTTATTCAATTTTGTACCATGGAAGAGCAACAGAAAAAGGAATAGAAGACAACAACTACTCGTAGCTCAAACTTAGACTGAATTGACTACATTACCAAAATAACCACACTTAGCAAAATCACAATCGTGAATGAAGATGTCTTAACTCTTCCCCCACCACCCCCACCCCCAATCAAGCACAATGCAAAGAGATAAGCATCTCCAAGGTTCAGTAGCTAACTGACCAGCTATTGGCCTATTTTAGCTTTTGAATAGTGCTATTTCGCCTTTCGGAAAAAAATAAGATAGGAATGGTGCTAGAAATTATAGATTTAAGCAATGTCGCTCCAATGATGCAAATGCTATTTCTACTATTTTTCTTTTTGTGCTAAATGCAATTGCTACATTAGGATTTCAGACTAATGCAATCATTTTTTGAGCTCAAAGTGAAATTGAATTGACTACATTATGGAAATAACCAAACTTTGCAACATTAGACTCATATATGAAGATAACTCCTTATTCCCCTCTTTTCATGTAAAATGGAAAAAGATGCCTTGGCAATAAATGGACTAATGTCTCCAGCACTTACCATCCGACCATCAACGATGTGTTTCTCCTTAATGACTCTCTCTGCAACTGCAGGGTCAGCAAAGACAACAAAACCAAAACCACGGGCACGCCCTGTGCTCCGATCCTTCATAATTACTGCTTCCAAAACTTCCCCATAACCACTAAAATAGTCCTTCAAACGCTCTTCGTCTGTGTCCCAAGAGATTCCACCAATGAATAATTTTCCAAGATCCGATTGCATTTTCCTACAGTGAGAGAATTACTTCATTCAGACAAGTTCTAATTTCAACCAAACATGAATCATTGCTACTCAGTTCTTCAAATCAAATCCTTGTGACCGATCACCAATTCTGCAGCCAATTCAATCTTTATTACTGTACTACATAAGACCACTGAAAGTGGGAGACTCATCAAAATTCAACCTTTCACGAATCCATAGTTAGAATACAAGCTCATCAAACACAAATGCAGGTAAAAACCAATCAACCAACAACAATCATACCTTAATTTAAACTACTAAAGGATGCCCACAAAAAAAAGTTAAGATTGTCTGATGCCGCCTCGATATCCACGGATTCAATCCGAAAACATCCGATGCTACCCGCGATCAATCCACAGAGAATTCAACACCCCTGAACAAAAAAATACAAAAGAACCAACCAAGAAATCAATCCCAGAAACTTATTAACAAGTTCCAAACACTAACACACTGATAATGGCAAAAGCATCAATACCCAGATCGAGATTTTGACTAAACCGCCGGATTAGTGAAAACCCACATGAGAAATCTTGAGAAACACTAAGATCTACGAGGAGGGACTGGGAGAACTGTGGGCGTGTTTGTTCTTCCTGCTCAATATGGCACCCCCCTAGTTTCTCTCTCCTTCTTCTTTCTCGTCCTTTTTACTTTCTATTTACAAAACAAGTAAATTCACAAGACCAAACAGATGGAAATGGAAGGATGTGTCATCTGTGTCAAAAGAAAGGATGGTCTCACATCTATATGTTTGTACTATGACACCGATAGATACAATATTCAGTTTTTTTATTTATTCCTATGTTGGAAAATGTAGTGAGAGAAAATACATATGGGAAACATGGTTGATATAATAAATGGAAGGATTGCTTGTTCTCCAATTCCTACCTTATACTCCTACTATATGTATGTGGGCATGTATGCCTGATTGAGTGACATTGCAATGAGTCATGGATTATGGTTTCTTCTGATTCTCTCCAAAGCATTTTCTAGATGTTGCGATGAACCTTTGTTATTGCTGGATTGTTTTGATGTTAATTTTTCATCTTGATATCATGGATACTAATAACAAATGGGTATAGTACATTTTTTCGATATGTAATTGCAAGACATGCTAAGTTGTTATTTTATGAAATATATAAAGTTTATTATTAAATTTTCAAAAAAAATTGTGTTGATAATAAAAATTCATGGAGATAATAAAGAGAAGTTTTGCCACAAGGGATAATCGTAAGATAACAATAAATGAAATCACACCACATTTAATGTTCTTGAGAATAAAATTTGAGATACTACTTTATCGAATTTAAAAATTCAATATGACACAATAAATAAATTTTCTTTTGAAAACTTCTTCACATTTTCCATTGTTTATGGTGATTTAATCTTTAAATATGTGTAAGATAATCACTGACTTTGACGAACAAGTGATTCTTGATTGAGTCTTTAAATAGGCGATGCACGGTTGTGATTGCTTTATTGTTTTGATGTTAATTTTTCATCTTGATATCATGGATACTAATAACAAATGGGTCTAGTACATTTTTTCGGTATGTAATTGCACGGCATGCTAAGTTGTTATTTTACGAAATATATAAAGTCCATTATTAAATTTTCAAAAATTTTATGTTGATAATAAAAATTCATGGAGATAATAAAGAGAAGTAGTGCCACAAGGGATAATGGTATAACAATAAATGGAATCGCGCCACGTTTAATGTTTTTGAGAATAAAATTTGAGATACCATTTTATCGAATTTAAAAATTCAATATGACACAATAAATAAATTTTCTTTTGAAAACTTCTTCACATTTTTCATTGTTTACAGTGATTTAATCTTTAAATATGTGCTAGACAATCACTGACTTTGACGAACAAGTGATTCTTGATTAAATCTTTAAATAGGAGATGCATTTTATATCAATATTTTTTGATATTTGCTTAAAGGATCATGGTACGTGACGTGGCTCACCCCGTCTAGTATTCCTCTAGTTTTAGGTCTTAATGAGCAAGAACTCATATGGTCACACTCAAGAATAAACGTAACTTTCTTCATTTTTATTCTGAAAAAAGTAAACATGTACGTACAATAACAATTTAATAAAAATTAATGTATATATCACATTTAAAGTCCATTGCAAGATACACAAAGTCAAAACAATCATGTGCATATAAATCCTACAAATACATGAACATATAATTTTGAATTATCAACTTGAGCTTAACCAAAAAATATTACTGTAATACCTTAAATTGCAATTGCGTAATCAAATTAAGAAGATGTTAGACCCAACATGATTAACTAAATAAGACTAATAATAGGGTAATTGTTTCCACTTGGGCTATTACCATGACATAAAAACAACGGCTAAGAACTGCTTCACACCAAAAACTATGGTGTGGGACAATACAGAGAATAATAAACCCTAGGCTAATTTGGACTTTACAGCATAATGTGGTAATTGAGGCATCTTTGTTTGTGCTCCCCACGAAAAGGTGCTTTGGTAGCTGGCTCCTCCTGTCACTTCCCCAATTTTCTTCATTAGTATCTCGAAATCTAATCACCACTATGCCCTGTGCTATAAGTCTATAAAGGGTATTTAAGTAGATGTATAAGGGCATTTTAGTCATTCCAATGTTTGAAGAAGGTTGAGTGAAAGGTCATTTGCGTCACATGGGTCGGGGACCATTATTAATTTTGTCCTAAAATATCATGAATCATTTCATGGACCGATATTACGGCGTGTCTAATTTTCCATCGTAATAGCTAGCGAGGGATTGATGGTATTCTAATTCATTACGTACTAATTTCACCCTAATTTGTTTCTCCAACTATGGCTAAGCAATCCATGTTCGAGGTTAGGAATGATTTTCCCCCGTGGTTGTCCTCTCTAGCACTCAAAGATGTTAGGGCCTTGGGCCCTGAGTAGTTTTAGCAATAAAATTTCTATATTTTTCGTGTTTAAAAAAAAAAGAAGAAGAACATAACAGTTGCATCTAGAAAAATTCAACTTTTTCGCCTTTCAAAAAAAAAAAAAAAAATTCAACTTTTTAATATTTACCTTTCAACTTTTTTGAAAAGTTACTATTTATATTTTTAAAAAAAAAAAAAAACAAGGCAAAAAGGGTATTTGCCTCATCTGAACAATTTGAGAAGAGCAAAAGTCTAGAAGTGGCAAAACAAATTAGTATGGGGAGTAATAAAATTAGGGATTGGGAGTTCAATGGTTTATTATTTTTGGGTATTCCTTATTTGTTTACATGCACTAGAAATGGGAGCAGTATATATGAGGACTGCTATGTAATTTTGTACGCATATATATATATATATATATATATATAGGTTACTAGCTACGCATGGTGGTTGTAAAGGATTGAGATTTGAGAGAGAGTGAGAGAGATTTGACAAAAACCATGGCCATAGGCTGGACTAGCCCTTAGTGAATCAAATACTGTAAGATATAGGCAGACATGGAGTAGTCTAAACCTCAGAAGTCAGAAGGCCATGTATGTTTTCATGTTGTCTTTCTTCTTCTTAAGTACTAAAAGTACAATGTATGTTTTCATGTTTAATATACGAAGCATGATTAAGCATTAATGCATGCCATTTGTGTTAGTACAGTAGCTAGTTTTTTTTTCGATCTGGCTTCTGGCTTAGGTCAGTGGGGGTACATACATTGCGGTTAATTGCATCAGAGTGACCGAAGAAGTCAAGATTTCTGTCTGTCTTTCTGAGGAAGCCGACTTAATAGATTTATTTTTATCTAGATGTACTTTTATTATTGCTTAGAGTCTTTTTCTAATACAATGCATTTGTACATATCTTTTTTGATTGGTACAATGCATTTGTATATGATTTCAATTATTTTAGCCTCGCCTGGCCCCAACATACCTCCGCCCCTTGTGATCATGGCAAGATGCACGCTTTTCATGCATTCTCTTCTTTCTTTCCTTTTTGTTTGAAAAAAAAGAGAGGAACATCCGTACGCATACACACATAAAAAAGCAGGAGGGTTGGGGTCGGGATTGCCCGCCTAATTATTAGACAAGATACATGCAAGTTGAGCCGGAGACTAGTTATCTAAAAAAAAAAATTAACGTAGATAGATAAAATGGATACGTATATTAGTTCGGATACATATTTTCTTTGCTCATCATATCCCTTGATCTAGAAACAATGGCCTTGTTCGTTTAGCATATTTTCTTTGTTTTAACTTTGTTTTTCAATCATTACCCTATATCTTTCTTCAATCATTACCTTATTTCTCCAATTATTAATTTCATTTTTCTCTCTATTTCTCTCCACTGATTATTTCTCTCTTCAATCATTACCCTATTTCTCTCTCTACCCACTACCAAAACTAAAATACCCAAATGTGCTAAACGAACAAGGCCAATAAATCTATCCACGTAGACAATCTGTGCAGAGATTTTGTTGTGGGGCCCACCATGGGTTCCACACAAATGATCCGAGCGGTTCATTAAATGTAAAACATATTTTCATAAGTATCCTAAAAAATTAGCTCAATCCGATACTTATAGGTGCTTGATCTAATCATCTAACTTTTCATTATCCGAAAATTTGAATGAAAATTTAGATGATTGGATCAAACACCTATAGGTATTAGATTGAGTTGGTTTTTTGCGAGGACTATTAAAAGAAGTATTTTACATTTAATAAATGGCTTGAATCGTTTGTGTGGGACCCGTGATAGGTTCCACAAGAAAATCTGTGCACAACCTGTGCACAGATGTCTATGTGATTAACAGGGTTCGATGTAGAAATCCCATCCCTTGCGGTTGAACTTCCACAATCACCTCTCATTTTGCACCTCATTTTCTACTCCAATTGGTGGTGCGTACAATATCCTTAATTTTGCGATCGCTCTAAAATCAAATCTGTAGATATGATGCCCCTACATTTAAAAGACATATTGAACAACCCTTCTCAATACCAATTAGTTTTAAGAGTGACGGCGAAATCCGAAACGACAAAGTCATGTGAGAGTCATAATATCATGGGTCGTGTATGTCACCGGCCGCGAGGAAGGAGGTATACTTCATGAACAAACTGCTAGTACAATATTAATTGATTGCCAATAATACAATTAATTTCTGCGTACGTAATCCATGTGGATACCTATTCATTACTCCTTTCGTTCCAATTCTGTAGTCCCTTTTGGGAGTCCGTGTTACTTTTCAATTGATTATATCTTGCAATCTATAATCTTTAAGGTGATCTTGAAAACATCATTTAAAAAACTCATCAAGATCTCTATCAAACAATATTCATTCTGCATATAAATAGTATTACTACAAGGGACAAAAGAATAGTGACAGAGAGCGGTTACTACTCCATTTCGTTTGAAGTGGTTCAGCTTTTATTGAGTGCATGTGTTTTAGGTCATTATTGGGGTAGGATTTGTAGTTGTAGCTTGGAACACCAGAGTAGAGAGCAAGAAAGCAATGAATTGTTCCACTATTGTTGGCACTCTGTTGTGTGTTACATTATTGTCCCATTTGTGTAATTTTCTCAAATGATCTCTAGGTCGACTAAATTATTTAATCCTAAAGATTTTGACTACTTTTTTTTTTTTTTTTTAGTTCAATATGTATAAGATTAACGTTATTCTCGACAAGGAAAGTAAAATATATATATACACACACGCACGCACAGGAGTTGAAGAAATTCAAAAGTTAGGACTCAAGAACAGTTGTATTTGTTGTATGGATTTTGTTTAATTACGTGTCTATCGACGTATATGGTATTGATTCGAACTATTTCTTCGCTAACATGTTACTCGTTTCGAGTTTTACGAGATGGATGGTTTGTCTTACGATTCTAAAACCGGAGAGGCTAGCTAGCTCCACAAAATAAAGTTTGCAAGGGTATGAAAGGATGAAATATGAAGAGGGAGTTTTTGTCTGATAATTAATTTCAGAATTCCGAAATTAGTCAAGGTACGGATAAGCTGGCCGGACTTCCGGTCATTGTAATTAAACATCTGTGAAGAGGAGAGGAGGTTATCCCGATTCTTTCAAGGTCTTGGTCAATTTTCAATTAGGCACAACCAACCCATCTAACGCTAGACTATCCAACCAAACACAAGATTGGTCCCATGCATCCAGCCAGTTCCCCACTCTCATCAATTATAATTAATGCAACGACGAGAGAGAACAACCAATTTTGGAGTCCTCTTCTTTTCGGCATTTCATGCAATTTTCGTATGCAAACTTTATTTCTCAAATGCTTCCATTTTACAGAGACTAAACGGAACATGGGTACGCCGGCATAAGCCACCCAAAACCATCGAAAGAGGACGACAAGACGCCTACCAAAACACCAAAATCATGAGAAAAACCTGACTAAAAAAACACCCAAATACCTAAACAAAAACTCCAAACCAAGCGAAATTCCAAAGCAAACTGAAAGACCGACACCAAAACTTAACAAAAACACATTAAAAAGACAGTAAAGCTACGGGTACAGCAGATGTTGTACAGCAGCCGCGCACAAACCATTTCGTGCCCGTTTCGGGTCCCATAAAGATGATCGAAACCGCTCATTTTGTTCAAAATATTTCGTTTATGATCCCTGTAAAAAATTACCTCAATTTGATATCGGATAGGGTGTTTACGAATTATCTAACTTTGCTTCAAAATTTAGGCAACGAGCACAAAAATGGTCTGTGCGCGGCTACTGTACATCATCTGTTGTACCTGTAGCAGCGTTCCTAAAAAGACTTGGATACCAAACAAAGGGAGCTAAAACAACGATAGCTAGAGAGAAGTTAATTGGCGTCTCTATGCCAATAACTTTTGGGATCACTTCATCTCATGCATGAACGTGTAAAATGACTGTGAGAGGAGCTATAAAAATTAATTTAAAATGCGTGCAAGTTAATCTGGAATACCCTACAATTACCATCCAAAAAAAGTGATTCCGGGCGGCTTGTGGCATGCATACGGCATACCACAAGTGTCCAAGAGTTGGGGGAGCTGCTGTCCTTTTAAGGGACGACAACCTGCTGTCTCGGCCAAGGGGGCCGTACTCTAATGTCGTTCCAATGATCGGAAACGTTCACTTTGCAGAGTTCGTCGAGTTGAACAAGTATGTTAAAAATTAGCTTAATCGGATATCATTTAGTGCCTAATTCCTTTTTGTCTTGAAAAGAATGGATCCGAAACACGGGATCAAATCTACTAAAACCCATTATTAACAAGTTATATATGTTCCGATCAAGCACTTAATGATATTCAATCAAATTGATTTCTTACATACTTGTTAACTTGACGAGCTCTACGAAGTGAACGTTTTCGATTATCGAAACAAGACCAGAACAGGACCCCCTTAGCCAGGACATCACGCTGTTGTCCCTTCAAGGGACAGCAGCTCCCCAGTCCCAAGCGTCCAGCCGTCCGCTATCACTTCTTACCACACATAAAAAGTGGTCCGACTGAGATTGTATCGTCCAGCCGTCCACACATTCTGGTACGGAGCATATTTAACTCAACAAAATGGAGAGCAATATATTAGGAGTGATTTCTGCGCCTTTTTTTTTACTATCACACTTCTACGTTTGTCATCGTTCATGTGAAGTTACAATATTATTCGTTAATAATCTCATTTTTTGGCACATTTAAGGGCAATATTGTATTTTACATAGCTAAAAGACAACAGAAATTTTAAGGGAACTGATCCGACTAGGTATTAATAGGAACACGAGACCACTCCAGGTCCCGCACAGATAATCTGAACCGTTAAATATTTTTTTTTGAAAAAATCGAGTGGGCCCTTTTGGAATCAGCTCAATTCAATATGCATAGGAACTTGATCCAATCTTTTTTTTTTTTCATTTAGATTTTGTCTTGAAATCTGAATGAAAAAATAAAAGATTGGATCGAGTACGTACACATATCGGATTGAACTGATTCTCACTGAATCCACTCAGTTTTTTTTGAAATTATTAAATGGCTTGGATCATCTATGCGCAATCCGGAATGGGCTCTGTGTTTCTGGCGGTACCCCGTCGATACGGATGGTGGGGTTCAAAAGACCAAAGGGAGAGTGCGTTCATAAAAAAACAAAAAAAAAGAGTGCAAAAATCACTCCCAACTTATACTTTGGCGTGGACGAATCAGATCATCAAGTAGAGATCCCCGCCCCGCGAACTGCGCGTTGCAGCCCCAAACGGGACCGCTCGAGCTATACAAAATAACGCGTCACACAGTATCCCAGCTCCTCCTTCACATGCAGACGCAGTACAGAAAGGCGCCCCTCTCTCTCTCTCTCTCCCTCCAAAACCCCAAATCCAAAATCCTCAAAAAGAAGCCCATTCCCTCCAATTTCAAAACCCTCACCAATTCAAATTCTTAAATTCAAACCCATACAAAATTCACCCTCACCTATATATACAATTTAACCCGTCATGAATTTCTTGCTCTCAGCTTCCCTCCCAAGCTTCCCATCTCACTCCTCCCCAATTTCCTTCAAACCCTCATCTCCACTAAACCCGGCTTCCTCCTCTCTCTCTAATACCCACCAATGTCTTCCTTCAAATCCCCACTCTCTTTGGCCACATCAGGCGACGGAGGTGGTGATCGGGTGGGCCTGTCCCACCATGCTTCCGGTGAGGTTCATGTCATTGTGGGGCCAATGTTCGCTGGGAAAACCACAGCTCTTCTTCGTAGAGTGAAAGCTGAGAGCAACAGTGGCAGGTACTTGGTTGGTTTAATTTTTAAGTGCCCTGATTTGTGAAGGTTTGATTTGTCATGAATTACCGTTTCTTTCGGGTTGTTTTCAGGACTATTGGATGTCTGTTGTGTGGTTAAGAAATTGTAATTCTGATTAATTTCAGATGGTGAAAAGAATATAGCCTGTTTTTGGATCTCACGTTTGTCATAAGAATTAATGGAATTATTCAGAAGGTCTCTAGCCTTTGCTCAAGTTTGAGTAGAAGTTTCATTTGGTATCAAGTATTCCAATGGGCAAACCCAAACCCAGATCTAAGCTAATTTTTTAGTAAATGACTAAATGGTTCATTGATGGCATAGAGTTGAATTTTAGAAGGGAGAAATGACCTTGTAATATGAGGAAAAATTTGAGTCTCCCTTGATTTGAGTTAGATTTTGAGTAAAACTCAATTTATGATGAGGATGAGTTGAAAATTGGTGAGTTTAGAAGCTTTTACTCAGTTTTGGTTCTAAATTGGAAAAAGAGCAAGGATTGGGGACATTCTCGTAATACCAATCTTATCAGTAATGCACATAAGAATGTTTTTGATAAGCATATTTGTTAATGTTGTTTGGATCAAGGAATTGGTCAAGAGAAAGTACAAAAATGGGAAGAAGCACACCTGAAGTTTTTGAAGGGCAATGACTTACATTATGTTTGTGATTTGCTAATCTTTCATCCGATCCTTGATTTGAACTGGAATTACTAACACAGATTGATTTTATAGATAACAAACCGTAAAAGGTTTTTCTCGTGGATTGCATATTAATGTTTTCCTTATTCTAATCTTGGGCAAAAAGAGAGAAAAATTTGGTTCCACTTCATTTTCCTGTTCTGTCTTTTTCCTCCTCAAATTGATGATTTAGACAGCCTTAAGTTGTATTGGATGCATAGAGCCTTTTACTTGATTTTAATATATTCATTGCCAACCATGCATTTGCAGAAGTGTTGCCATGATAAAGTCAAGCAAGGATACAAGATATGCAATTAACTCAGTGGTGACACATGATGGGGCAAAATTCCCATGTTGGGCTTTGCCTAATCTGATGTCATTTAGGCAGAAATTTGGAGCTGACGCATATGACAAGGTATTTCAAAGTTGAACAATTTGATTTGGTTTGTCTTCTTTTTTTCTTACTAGTGAGTCTATTAGTCCAAGTTGTCCTATGGCTAGGTGGCTCCATTACTAGCAGAGTGAGATGGTAATATTTGTCAGTTAATTTTTGTATTTATTGGTGTTGGTAGCTATAGCATATAGGAGATCAAGGGTTGAATTATTGGCAACTGGAAAAATTATTGGGCTGTGAGAAAACAATCAATGGTTTGATGGGTGGTAACTTCCCTCTGAATTTTAGCTACCTTGTTTGACGAATGATAAGTACAATCTGAATTTTCGCTTTATGGGTGAAATTGGAGGTTTATATATCTGGATGGGGCTTTTAACAATGTAGGTTGCCTGAAATTGCATGACAGGAATCTATAGGCTTTTAAAGTACATTATCTGATTAGAAAGTCTTTTGATTTTGAAGAAGAGTCAAGTTGGTTTGCTTTGAGGTGCTGTCTCAAAGCATACAAAAAAATTTCACCATATGAACATTTCTTTTAGTGTGGTAGCAACTGTGGTAGCAACTCTTGTTGCAATGAGCTCCATTGTTGTATGAGACTAGAAACATTAGAATAAGAGAGTTTGCACTGTTTTTGCTTTCTAATTGTCTTCTAAATATTGGTAATTGATGGCAGTTGGATGTGATTGGCATTGATGAAGCTCAGTTCTTTGATGACCTTTATGATTTCTGCTGCAAAGCAGCTGATCTTGATGGAAAAACCATAGTAATTGCCGGGCTGGACGGGGACTACCTGAGGTTCTGCTTACAAATCCATTTCCTTCCTTTTCCTGTCTTGAGACGAAAATTTGTGTCTGCTTGTTTCATTCAAAAAAATGGTCCTATTTTAAAGATGTACTGCCTTTTGGTTGCTACTGTATAACACATCTCTAGTTCCAGCTTCACTACTAAAAATGGTGGTCATATCTCTATGATACGTATTTTTATGTGTAATCAAATGTTTGTTGCAGAAGGAGCTTTGGTTCAGTGCTCGATATAATTCCCATTGCTGATTCCATAACCAAGCTGACAGCTCGATGTGAGCTTTGTGGCAAGCGGGCATTTTTCACCCTACGGAAGACCGGAGAGACAGAGACAGAATTGATTGGTGGTTCTAATGTCTATATGCCTGTTTGCCGCCAGCACTATGTCAATGGACAAGCTGTTGTGGTAGCAGTGCAGAATGTCTTGAAACCTTATAGCAAAATTCAGAGTGACTCTCACATGGAGGAAGTTGCAGTTGTTTAGTGTTATCTCTACTTCACATCTTTACATTTCTTTTGGCTTCTATGTATTTTAATCAGCTGTCTGGAAAAACAAGTAGAGTTTGGGTTTTCTGATGCTTGTTTAAAGTTTAGCCTTTGCATATGTTTATAGAAGAAACTTGGCTGCTTGCAGTATTATTTGTATTTGGCACTTGAGCAGTTTTGCCTTAGAACTTAATGTACGAAAAAAGGTAGAAAAAGGCAGGAATGCGGCTAGTTTGAGACTATCCAGAATACCAAATGAAACATGCATGACTGCCTTAAGTTATCAAAAATTTGATCAGACTTGCAGATTTCCTCTGAAGGCATGAAACATTGCAATGCTTACATGGACTCCTATCTGGATAAAAAGTATAATTTTGGTAAAATTAGCGTCTTGACAGAAAGATGGAAACAGTTAATTTGAGGATTTGCTTTTTTCTTAAGAAAATGCTACCAACAAGCTAGAATAGGATGGGGGATTTTAACAGATGCATGCAGATTGGATAGATGAGGGGACAATGTGATTCATTTGAAAATGTTCTCCCAGATCTTTGGAAGACAATGACAATGCAAGTATCGATCTTAAAAAAAAATATCATTAACTATGTGAAGAGATCTGTGTTAGGACATACTCAATCCAAATTCACCTTCCCAGTATCACTTGGATTGGATGTATTGGATCAGAAGCAACTATATCGAAATACTAAATGAAACAGAAATGAGGTTGTCATTATTATCACTAACACCTTCAACACAAGCAGGGCCTACAGGGAACCAAAAAAAGAAAGAAAGAACACGGTATGTAGTTGCTGGAAAACATAATGGCTGCATCCTGAAACTTCACCTCAGAATTTGGAAATTGGAACCTCCTCCTCATCATACTCAGACAGGAATGGGTCCTTTATAAGTTCAGCAGCAGAGGGTCTTGCCCTGGGCTGGCCAATGCATTTCTCAATGAAGGCCTTCAATTCCGGATCACTGACTTTCTTCAAGGCTTGCGGCTTTACTCCTGCTGTCACCTTCTTGTATATCTTGGCTATACTATCACACTCGCTATATGGTATCTCCAGGGTTGCCATTTCGAGCATGCACATTCCAAACGAGTAAATGTCCACTAACTCAGTGTAATCTTCCTCATACAGTTCCGGTGCCATGTACTCTGGTGTCCCCAATACTGAATGTGCATGATGGGTTTCATCTACTATAGCTGCCAAGCCTAGATCACCAATCTTGACCTACACGTCAAATCAGATCCAATTTAGCTCCTGACATCAGAAAAGCAATACGACGACAGAACTACGCTAAGCTAAGGTACCCCATGACTTCACTTCCCTTCTGTTTGTTGTAGCCACTAATTACTTCTAGTAACAGTCGTTTGCGATTGAAAAAATGGCCATGCAAACAAGTAACAACCACTCACTAACGGTTTTTAAGTGGTAGGTAGTGCTACAAATTTAGAACTTCATATACATTTTAAGCATTTCAATTCACTTTCATATATTTCCCTATAACTTAGTAGGCTGTGGTCAGCATTTTCTTGAAAAAATAGAATTTCATTTTAGTTGTCAATTACAACTAGAAAAACAGCAAGAGATACTACTTCAGAATTTTATATTCGCCCACATACTTAGCAACCAAACTAGGTTTCATTAAGTTGAAAGAGAAAAACAAACCTTTCCGATGTTTCCGTTGATGAAAATATTACTGCAGTTGAGGTCTCTGTGAATGATGCAAGGATTATGGGTATGGAGATAATCCAAACCCTTGAGTATCTGTCTCGACCACTTCCTCAATGCCTTCATTGACACATGGCAATGCTTCTTCCTGTAATCCCTAAGATTCCCGGAAGTGCATGCTTCAGTGATGAAATTAAGGGTGTAATGCTCATCGTCCCTCCAAAAACTATAGAGAACAATAATGTACTCATTCTTCAATGACTTCAGCAAAGCAATCTCTGCCTGAAGCCTCTTGATGACAGAGGGATCATTACTAAACCTCCCTAACTGAACCTGATTCCATGCCACGTCTATTCCTTCCCATTGATCAAATGCCCTGTAAACTTTCTTGACAGCACCAGCACCAAGGAGGTCGCTGTACCGCCCAAACCTTCCGGATGGATCAACTTCAACAAATGGTTCTTTGTCTTGATCAGACGAATCAGGACTTTCAGACAACATATCCAATGTACGTCTTTCAGGAATAATCCCAGGAGTGGGAAAAAAATACCAGGCAAACACTAAGGGAAAGAAATAAAATTCCTGATGACAAAAATCTCGAATCAGATCACAACTGAAGAACAAGAGCGCCCAAGTTGAATCTGTAAATAAGTAAAATTTGAGATCAGGGGTTGAATTTGAAAAAGGAGAGTTGGAAATTGCAAAAGCCACCGACACCAGTGCAAGAAGAAATCAGCATGAAACAAAACAAAATAGGATTATCTACACAAGACAAATCCCTTTTTTTTTCTTTGCCAGTTTGTAGTTGATTATTTGCATAGACCACGAGAACTACAAGTCTACAACAATGAGATTTACGACAACTCTGTCAGAGTTTGCAACAACTATACCAATCCCAACATGTGTTAGATTTCTTGGAGGATTCCAACCTAAAACCAATTGACAATAGGTGGAGTAACCTCTAGATTAGATTAACCACGCTTGGATGGCTTAGGCAAGTGATGTAGGATAAAGTCTAACACGCACCCTCACGTGCAGTCCGGATGCACATGGAGGTAGAAACTGATGAGGTGAGGTGAGGCGACCCTCACGTGCAGCCCAGATGCACGTGGAGATATGAATTGATGAGGTGAGGCGATTGACTTGGGCACAGAGACTTGAGCACGTGAAGTTAGGCCATCCAAGATCTAGCTTTGATAATTGGTTTTAGGTTGGAAGTTTGGAATCCTCCAAGAAATACAACAACACGGACAACAACCAAACCATGAAATAATATA
Source organism: Rhododendron vialii (assembly GCF_030253575.1). Classification (NCBI taxonomy): domain Eukaryota; kingdom Viridiplantae; phylum Streptophyta; class Magnoliopsida; order Ericales; family Ericaceae; genus Rhododendron; species Rhododendron vialii. The sequence continues at coordinate 34,996,925 of NC_080562.1, forward strand.
ACAGCAGGAAAGAAAAAATAAATAAACCAACAAAGACCTACTCTCTATCAAGGGAAAGACTGCTTTGGCAAGGTTTGACCTTCATAATTTGGAGTGTACGAAGTGCCAACTAAGCTAGTCCGGTTAGTTAACAAATACGGAAAGACTACTTCAGTCGACCAAATATGAAAAGAAATCAACGATAAACAGGATTCTTACAGCTGATACAAAAAAAGTTTCAAGAAAACAAATCTCACCAGTTAGGGCTTTTAAGTTCCAATTCTTCAATCGGATTAAATAAGAGAAAACTATAGTCATCGACAAGCAACCACAATATAAGAATGATGTAAGCTCTCTGGTAGTAGAAAGTTATAGACTAGGGTTTCAATTTCTAAAATTGTGAACGATTAGTGAAAACACAGATACAATATGAGGTACCTTTAGACCGCGAAGTCGGAGATTTATCTGAGACGCTGACCAGAGCGAGAGAGAATCACAAGCATGAGAGAGAGAGGGAGAGAGAGAGAGAGAGGAAATGGCGGGGAGAGTAACAGTTAAGAGCCGGTATTTAAAGGGCCGCGTGAAGTGATTTACCTTCAAAGGGTTTCACTTTTCTTAACTTTTCTGCATTTGCAAGTTTAGTAGATACCACATTAATTCTTTAATTTTGGGAGACCAAATTAAAAAATTAATTATAGTAATTCTTTAATTTGGTGAGAATAAATTATGCACAAGAAGTGCTTTATTTTCTAAACTGAAAATTACACGTCCTTTTGTAGTGAGCTATCGTTGAAGAACGAAGTAATTAGTTTGCAAACTTTCTTGTAGTAATTTTTATTTAGACAAACATTGAATAAGTAAAATGATGATATTGTTAGCTCGCATGACAAAAATTTAAGAAGGCATACTAATATAGATGCAGATGGCGTAAAAATAATTATTCTAAAATATACCCATTTCGTCCCAAAAAGTTAGGCTCTGTTTGGAACTTAAGGAAAAGAAAGAAAAAAAAGGAAAATTAAAAAAAAATTCTTTCTATTGTTTAGTTGGAAGAGAAAGAGAGAGAAAATAAAAATTTCAAGTTTAGTAAATAGTACAGTAAATTTTTTTCTCATTTTCCATCCATTTTGTTTTCTTTTTCTTAGGTTCCAAATAGAGCCTTCGTTCTCCACAAAAAGACATGCAATTTCTGGAATTAAAAAAACTGATCTTCCGTACATAATTTTAAAAATTTCTTAACACCAAATTAAAAAATTCATTGAGCTTCTCCAAAAATTGTACGTCTTTTTGCACGGAACTAACTTTCAGAGACGGAGAGAGTATTTTATTTTATTTTTAAAAAAAAGCTGTGTATGCAAAAGTATTCTAAAGTTGAGTTTGTAGAGCTTCCATTAACACGGAAGAAAACAAGGCAACGGTCAAACAGGCACCTTGTTATTATTAGTCCAAACTTCTGGGGATTTCGCCGAACATTTTGAATTTGACAACCATAATTTAATAAGTTGTGCTACAATATTGTGGAGTTGAAGGGAGAGGGAGGAGGATTACGCGGTCAAAAAGTTCAAAAACAACTCGTACAAGTATCAGGACTGACTTTTATTTTGCCAGTCGTCAAAGAGTTCAAAAACAACTCGTACAAGTATCAGGATTGACTTTTATTTTGCCAATCGAATGTTGGAACCAGCTTATGCACACTTTAGCTAAGTTTGGGCCTGAAAAGTTAACGACTGAACCAACTTTTAGTCGCCCCAAGAGCTTTGCTGTAATACAATTATGATTGACATAAGGGTCAAAACTCAAAAGTAAAAGAGAGAGTAAAATGTGAACACAAAACCTATGCAAGTGTACCATGACCATTTCAAGTAAAGCTAACCCCTCAGGCGGCAATATGATGCTCGTGAAACCTATCAATGGGTAGGTAGACTGCTTTTACCAGAAAATTTCCAGCTTTTCCGAGAAGAAAAATCGTTGTTGAGCAACTAGTTGTCAATGGCTGCTCGTGAAGCCCTAAAATGGTGCTAGAATGGCAGAGCCTGTGATAGAGAAATGTGACATCCGTGATGTAATCAGCCTTCACAGGTTGCATTCAAAACTAAAGAAAAATGCGAGAAGGGGTGTCCAGAAATATTCAACGAACCTTCTCTGCACCTGAAAAGGTTCATCTAAAACCCGTGCGTGTTTGGTGAACTCGAATCTTGATTCTCGATACCTTGGTGAACTCGAATCTTGATTCGTGGTACCGAGAAGGATCTAATACAAAGTCTAAACACAAGGCATGAAAGACCATTTTATGGGTGCTGATACATCAGAACCCAACAAGATGCTGGCCCCGATGCACGGGTATCGAACATATAAGCTATAGCAATTAACAGAAAATCTTATGTGACCATTTGCCCTAGGAAAATACAAAGAAAACAGAAAAGAGGAAAGTTAGTGATTTAACTTGGTGCTTACTGCTTAGGCAAGCTCTACTCACTATTTTATTACTTCTACAGCTATGTATCAAGGCATTGATTAGTCTACAAAGAGGTAAAGAATTCATTTCCATTACCAGAACACCAGTTTCTCCTGATAAAAGTCACAATCCAAAAGCAGAAGCTGAGTACACACTTCATACAGATCATCCATAGACCTACATTATCAATGAAGCATCTTAAAAGCCTATGTCACATGCACAACTAAAATTCAGAGAGAGAGAGAGAGAGAGAGAGAGAGAGAGAGAGAGAGATCCTAAAGCCCAATTGACTTACATTTCAAGTTTGTGAATTCATTTTAGTAGAGTGAACTCTAAGGTTAGAGCCACACAACCTAGGTGCCTTAAAAGGTTCTACAACATGGTTTTAGCTTATAACACGGATAATGCAGCTGGAAAACAGAAGTATGCAGTATAGCTCTGCTGGAATTTCCTTGACTGGATCATACATGAATGGCACTTTTCATAAAGAAGTAAATTTATGGACAAAAAAGAAAGTTGAACTTCTAATTTCCAGCCTATGAGCACTGAGGGCTTAGAATATACATGGGACACGCACAAACACAGATCAGGTGAGAAAAAATGCAACTCTCGGGGACCATCTGGCATATTGGTCATTGCCTAAAAGATATGGAGTACTAACAAAGCTTATATAGGCCCATTTACAGGCCAGAGCCATAAAAAGACCTATACGAGATCCTAACAACGTCATCGCATGGTCAACTAGACGCCATAATGTCTTCTCCCAGCCGCGCAAAGATACAAATAACCCATAATTTGCAGTAAATATATGAAATACATCAAAGAACTGAACCGCAAATCATATGGAGCAACCGATTTCGATGAAAAAACAACAATATCCCCCTTTCCTCCAGGGATCTAGCCGCACATTATCAATCCATGAAATGCACGTCAGGAAGGGCTCCCAATTGAGGCTCAAGGGATATGGCGGATCACACATTAAGCAAATAATATCAATCAATCGCAACAATATATAATGGAACTACGACTCACCAAACTTATCCAACAGAGGTAAGGATGCATATAAGTTTCCATGAGTTACAGTTATCTGTCTTGACTAAATAGATTATGGTTTTTCAAGAATGTATCCTGCAAAGAGTATAATCTCTGCAATCTTTTTCCTTACGTATCGTTTCAACTGATGATGTACCCAATTGATATACTTAATAAAAGCACAGTAGTGCCCCAACTCCATTCATTTACGGGGTTCGACAAACTATCACGTGTCAAGGGAGGTATTAATCCTCAAAACAAGACAGTATAACCACTGCCAAACCAAATGTTAACAGCACAAAGCTTTTATCACAGAAATCATCTTTTGATCTAAACTACTTAATGAAGCCAGGAAAAACATATAAATGAACTTCGATTTTCTGAAGTACTTTAGGAAAAAAAAAACTTCTGGGTTTTGCTTAAAAGTAGACACCCCACATATCTAATCTTTGAATATGTCTTTAAGTGTTCTCTCTCAATAACAGAGAGTAATTACTCAGAGCATCACCCACCAGGACAAATATGGTGTAAAACCTCAACTATACACTGAGACAAATATATTCTGATTAATGAATTTTCTATTAGAGCAATTTTGTTGAAAAGTTACGGGAGCAAAGAGGTCAAATTACAGCCTTTCGCACAGTACTGTCTTTGACAACACCACATTTTGCCTTAGATATCCACATAATTGATTTACTCAGTGATTTTGCCCCAAAACCAAAACAAACGGTATACTTCACGTTTTTGTCATATCGCAGATCAATATTCCAATAGAGGAAACCACATACCCATCCTGTATGCCAGTTCCCACTTCCACCCTAAAAGCCAGTAAAGAGCATCATGTCTCTTGTTCTTTTCATTAAAATCAGTATGCCCGGTGCCTCCTTGTAACAATTTTAGTGAGGTTTCAAATAAATCACATTTCCCATTGACGCTACTACTTGGTATTATGATTAACAGATGTAAGGCTAATGGCATATCCTCTTTGCAAAAGACTTTCTTCTTTTTTGTTTTGTGTTTGTTTCTAAGTAACACATTATGCTCTATCTGAGGCACAGAAGGATTGCAACCCGAATACAAAAACAATGTCTCTTCTAGAGTCTAGAATATCCCCTTATTTGTAAGACACTAGAACATTCCAAAATAGAAGGTTCAAAAACAGATGAATGATATCTGAGAGCCGACTGTACAAGAAAGACAAATTTACATTCTCAAAATGGATATAAGCTCTTGCTACAACAGTTCGCGTATAGTGTTTCTCCTCTTTCTTCATTTACCTCCCCAGGCTCCCCTCCCTCGGCGGAAAGGAAAACAATTACGAATAGATCCTTCTAAATTCTAATGATCAAGGAGTATCCACGCAGGACCAAATAATCAAAGACTGTAACTCCGTACCCACCTCACAATGGATAAGGTGACTGATTGCTTTCCCATCGTCTTTTATGCATGCAATAACTTCTAACAAGAATTTGCCTCATTCTAATCAAACTTACAAATCACAAGAGTCTTGTCATGCACTCCCATTCATACAAAAAGAACAACCTTCTGAGGGAACTTCATTCCTACTTTGTAGTAGTACCTCTGTCGGAAGGAAAACATACCTTTCATGTCTCTTCTATAAGCTAAGCTCACTAAACGAAAGAAACGCTTGGATGTCCATTACTAAGAAGACAAGCTAAGCTATGCGTGAAATTTTACGAAATGCCCTACCCTCAAATCTTCCTGACTTCAATCTCATCCATTGCAAACTATCCTTTTTCCCACCAAAGTCCAGACTTGTGAATAGCTTACAATCAGCAATGATCACACTCACCTCCCCATCATCATAAACTCTGCCAAGAGCTATATCGAAAAGCATGATCATGATCCATGTCAATCTCCTAGTAGTTCCCCAATCCCTTGGATGTACGTTACTAAGAAGACAAACCAAGAATGATAGAATCAAAAGAGTATCAAGCACTACAATGTACACCACTTCAATGTTTTTTCACTTGAATGGCACATTCTTAAACAATGTGGCAAGCAAGAATACATCGTGATATTTGCAACATTTTGCGAGACAAACAACATTCACGATTTCACCAACACTTCAAAACTGGATAACATACGCTAGGAAAAGAAAGCAAAGGGGTATGTTCAAAAGGGCAACACACATCATATCCTCTTTGCCCTGGTACCCTCCTTAGTCCTCCCTGTATATGATCACATGTAACTATGTTGAGTGCACAAACAACTCTGTTTTCCTTAGTTTTCTATTATCTTCTTTTTGGTAGGAAAAGGAAGAGAGAGGAGTGCGTTTGAAGAAACACAAGGTCTCTCACTACTCTACGAATATAGATAGGCAAAATTATGTTCCAAGCAGATAACCCATGAAACCAGTAGCTAAATTCTGTAAAAAATGCGTAAGCGTTTTCATTAGGCAATCCGCAATAGGGTAGTCAGGTGTTTTACATCGTCTTTGAGGTGAGTTGGAAACAATGTCACTGATTGGCACCTCTTTCACTTTGCAGCAGAAGAATAGAAACAGTCCCAAGCCATTAACACATCTATTTATTGCCTATTACTAAGGAATCTCACTACTTACAACTGGGAGCATAGCATCCTGTTTCGTATAACCAAAACTTCTTTTCATAAAAGAGAAGATCAGCACTCCTATTTTCATTTTCAGTGAATTAAAAGTACTGAAGCAGAGTAGCTAGCGTATTCTGTGTTCGTGAAATTAAAAAAACATGACAAGTTATCCTCAAAACACACAACAATGATCTGAAACAAATATGATAAAATCCAGCAAAACAATATAAAAGACGACAAAACTAACATCTTGTACAGAACCGAAGAATGTCTAACTAACATCCGTCATTCAGTAACTTCAGTAGTTTATTTCATCTTTTTGCATATTCAGAGTCAAACTTCCAATACCACAAAGGACAATATTGTACATCATAATTGAGAATCACAAATCTTGAAACAAGCACACGAAAAAGACATTTAAACGCACTACCAAGGAGGATTCAAGCCCTCCCCTACAGAAGGTGACCTGGAATCCACGCTTCCATCTCTCCCAAACCTTGATATACTCCTTCCAGCTTTTGGAGTCCCCGCCCCAGGGCTTGCACCCCGGTAACTGGCACGAAGTGATTCATCAACAGAATGTGACGACTTGGCAATTGCATTCCTCACAAACTTTTGGGCAGCAGGAGAGAGTGTCCTCGTGCTTGGACTAGCACTTCCTCCTCTAACTGGTGACGGCAATGGTGGTTTCTGAAACATCTTAGACCTATCTCTCAGTTTACGAGCAGCCTCCCTTGACAAAGAGTGAGCCTTTGCATCCCTAGTAGGTGGTAGAGGGATCCTAAAGTGGGGACGATCACCACTACCCCCAATACCGATCGGTGTATCCTCAGGCTCTAACCTCAGAGGAGTCCCTTCAATTTCTCCCCACGTTATAAATGGCGACCCATCCATACCCGGAGCAGGAGACGGTGTCCGGACATATTTATATCCATTATCACCTTCCTTAGACGATTCAACGTAATAAGGATTCGGAGTCTTCCTCAAATCCTCCAAATCATACCTCTTCAATTTATCTCCTTCCCTATCCGACAAGGAGAATGGATTCGGAGTTCCCCCGGGGATCGGGGTATAAAGCACAGCCACCGTATCTTCCTCTTTCGGCCTAGAATCCATCATCTTGCCATGGAAACGGGTATTGGGCCGATTAATCTCCTTGGTCAAATACTTTAGCCTCTCCGCCCTCTCCTCCTCCGTCAACGCCACTTCCCCCTTATCAGATGGATTGTACATCAACAAATTCTTCGCGGTATAATTCCACCCCTCCAACGTGCTCGGAGGCTGGTCAGACGTCCCATACCCATCCGTAATAAACCTTTCCTTCTTCGCATCCTCGATCAATCCCTCTCCCTCCTTTTCGCCAACTGTTAAATATTCACACCTCTCCTTCCTCTTCCTATTCACCTTCTCCATAATCTTTGAAAAGCTATCGTTATCCTCACTAGTATACCTCCTAAAAAACTCATCAAGACTCAACGACGCATCGATTGGACCATCATTAACCTCACCCAAACCACCAAAATTACCCAAATTCTCGTTATTTTCGATACCAGGAGTCTTATCCAATTCGAAGGGAGTAGTATTTCTAAAAAAAGTTGAACCAGGCGTTCGAATTTTATTACCTTCTGGTGGTGCCTTCCCTTGGCGGCGCTCGAGGATTTTGAGCTGGGCGTCGCGGATCTGGACGGGGTCCCGGCTGCGGACGGCTTCGAGCCAGTCGAGTCGATCGCGGAGCTTGGGGATGTCGGGGAAGAAGTCGCGCTCGATGATCTTTTCGATGGCGGCGACGTAGCTGTCCTCGTCGAGGACGGAGGGTTGGGTTTTGGGGGTTTTGTTGGAGGTTGAAGGGGTGATAGGGTTTTGTTTTTCGGAGAGGGAGAGGGATGGGGATGGGGATGGGGAGGAGAGGTGGCGTGGGGAGTGGCCTGGAGATAGAAGCATCGTTCTAGAGAGAGAGAGAGAGAGAGAGAGAGAGAGAGAGTTATGGAGGTAGGGTTTCTCTATGGAACGGATGGGAAATTGGAAAAGATGAAGAGGGAATTAGGGTTAGGGCTAGGATTACCTTACAGGACTGGACTGGACTGGAGAAGATTCAGAAGAGGAACGAAAGATCGGAAGAAAGAACTTCTGAACCGGAAAATCCTCTGAATGTCCCTCGAAACTAACGCCTGTTTGGAACTTCGAAAGGAATAAAGGGAAAAAAGGAAAAGAGAAGGAAAAGGAGAGAAAATTGTAGAGGAAAAATTCACCATGCCTCTTATTTTCTTCTCCGTTTTCTTTCAAATCAAACAAGAAAAAATTACTTCCGTTTTCTTTTCATTCTTTTTCTTAATTTCCAAACAAACCCTAATTGGACTTCGGAGAATTTTTCTTTAATGCATAAATATTTCAAATATTCAATTTAATATTTTCTTTTCCTTAATTTCCAAACAAACCCTGAAATTAGGGACATGCAGTCTTGAGAGAGTAAATTGAACATGCAGTCTTGAGAGAGTAAATCATTTTCTAGTTTACATGAAAATATAGAATTAAACGACCCGTTAAATTCCATTTGAATATCCATATATTCAATTTTTCAAAAAAAAAAAATAAAGTTACATAGGAATCATGTAGTTAAAGTCAGAGAATCAAATTAATTTATTTTGATTATAGTAGTTGTATGTAGATTGGAGATGTGGTGAGCGTCACTAGTTGGATAACACAAGATTGGTCTATCAAAGGAGAGTTTTTGAATAAATTCGAACTATTGATTATAATAATGGGCGATTTCGATCTAGACTGTCTCGTGCAGTTTAAATCATTGGACCGGAAAGGATCCAGATCCTAATAAAAACATCAACCAGAGGGAAGCAATTTTTGTTTTCTATAAGAAAAACGGGAATTTTTGTAATACACGAAAAGGCAAAATAAGAATAGAAAACTCATTTAGCCATGTCGGTAGCTACTAAAAACCATCCCCACCACACGATTTACATCAACGGTCCAAATCGAATCACCGAGTCTATAAATAAGAAAGCACCAGCATGCGTCATGTCATCATCGTCTCCATGGCTTTAGGTTAGGGTTTCTCTATCGCCGCAAGCCGCGAAGCAAGCGGCATCTCTCTCTCTCTCTCTCTCTGTGTGGGTGATTTCGATACATACAATATACTACGTTTGGTTTTTCTGTTTTGAATTTGACGCGACGATTCGGATAAATTTTTGGAGCGAACTTACATCTGTGTTCGTAAATTCCAAGTACGAATCGTCGCAGATCAACCTGCCGTTCGGTGCAAAGCGGATGCGACTCCAGTTACTCGGAGTTTCCCGTTGCCGACCGGTGGGCATACTCATATCCTATCGCCTTGGGTAGCAGGGTTCCTGCCTTTACCATTTGGGACTGGCCATGAGGATTACATTTCAATTACGCAATCACTCTTCAACACTTATTTTCATTTGGTAATTAGTAGCGTATTTTTATTTTCGATGTCTGGCCGGTGATGATATCAGTTAAATAAGATCACCATCTTTCGGGACTGAATGGCTTTTTACAAAGCCTTGCTGTCATTCTGCAATTCTGAGGCCTCTCTTCCAACTTTCTGATTTGATCATTTTGTTTTCTCTTCTGTTTGTTTTTAACGATTTGTTGCTATTCTGGAAAAAAAAAACAAATATACCAGAGATTCTTGTTACGAACTGTATATTTGTTGGGGAGAAATTTCATTTTGTAACTAATTGATCAACGGATGTGTCCAGACCAGGTTCAGGGAGGAATAACGGAGGTTCCTTTATTTCTTTTTAAAAATGGATTTCAATAAATTTGTTAACAATAATCGAAATAAAATGAAATTAATTCAATAAAATTTAAATGCTTGTTTAATAATCCAAATAAATGTGACAGAAACAAGAGGCTTGCAAAATAAATCCTGGTAGCGGAAACGCCGGTGAGTAAGTAATTGCTAAGGACTAAACTGCCACAAATTAATCCAACATCATATGTGAACAAATCACGATAAAAAATGGTAGAATGAATGTGTGGATATCCTTAACCCATCAAATGGGCAGTTTTGTGTACAATTTTGTTTAAACTGTTCATCTATATGTGAAAAGGGTACCCCGAAGGTTAGAGGTAGTTGACGAACCATAATTCATTTTGGGCCTTGTACCATGAATGCGCTGTTGAGGAATTCTTGGTGGAAAAGGGAACAGAGAGAATGGTATCAGTTGGACTAGGTGGGTAGTGCTTTTGCGGGTATGCCGTATTGGCTCGTTGAGATTGTAACTCTACAGGATTCAACAATGCCGTATTGGCTCGGTGGGTTTGTAACTCTTCAGGATTTAACAATGCCGTATTGGCTCGGTGAGACTAGAGGTTGTTTGATGAACCCAAATTCGTTTTGGGCTAATACATTGAAGGGTATTTATCTCCCTAATTACTCAATTTTTGGGAGTATGTAGGGGTATTATGCCTCTTGGGTGAAACCTTCTTCTGAAGGGGTTTGTTGAATTGGCAAGTCCAAGTGAGACCATCAATTCTTTTTAAGGATGACAAGTGGATTCCTTGTCAAATTTCATACTCCAATCTGCTTGCCCCTAGAAAGTTTTGACATTTCAATTGCGATGGGTGTGATTGATCAAGTATTTACGCTAGTGATTAATTTATGCAGAATAATTTTTTTTGTTTTGTCTTTATTCAATTTTGTTTTGTATTTGTTAGTTTTACTCCAAATTTTTATGTGATATAAGTAAGTAAGAATGAGAGGAATCGAAAAAGTAAAAAATTTTAACTTTTACATAAGTATTCGGGAAAATGTTTGGAAGTTGAATCATCTTCACTAGTCGAAAATTTGTTTGCTCGCAAGTGTGCCTCTTCTCCGCCGTGTCCGATCTGTCATGAGACCTCCCGATGCCTTTGAAACAGTAATAAACCTTTTTGTTGAAGGATGCGGACGGACTAGAGTCTAGAGCAGTATGGTTTGGATGTTATTTGCGTACGTAGTTTCATTAAGCCTGGCTCTTTCTAGCCTCAAAAATGGTATTTGTCTATTTGCATGTTCTTGATGCGTTATTTTAATCAAGTAGCCACTTCAAGTTGGTTCGTACGAAAATCCTGCAATGAGTTTTAACATTTCTCTCAATCCTTCATCTTTTTATCGAAAAAAGAATGTGTGTTCTAGAATGATATTTTCCACCTCACGAATGAAGAACCACAAACAAGATTGATAGATGTTTGCAGTGGTTTGCACCTCATTATGGCATGTACGAGGCTAATTGTGAGGTAACTATACATTGGAATGGTGTGGATGCTGTGATTGTTAGAACAAGTTCAATGGGGGGATGGATATTTTCCATCTCCAAATGATAAAATCAAGTCTCCAATGGGGAATGGAAAAGATGCAAAATGACTGATGGATATATCCATCCCTAATTTTATTTTATTTTTGATAAGTCAATCATTTCATTGAAACACAAATATTAAGGAGTACAATCTATCACAAGAAGTTTGGCCAATTCAGGCGGGTATCCATCCTTAAATGACTATAGCTATTAGGGGTGTTATTCGGTCGGGGTCGGTCGGTTCGGTCCAAAAATGTTGGAGACCGAATCGGTTCGGGGATGAAAATGCCAGGACCGATCCCGACCGTTCTTAAGTTCGGTCCAATTCGGTTCGGGGTGGATTCGGTCCGGTCGGGGAATTCGGTCTGACCGAATTGGGCCTAGTTGGGCCAAACATAAAAATTTGAAAATGGGCCAAACATAAAAATTTGAAAGTGGGCCAATTAAAAAAAACTTGATAGTGGGCCAGGAGAGTTTTCGGTCCAATACACTTGTTTTTTTTTTATCAAACACCGATTCAAAATTTTGACAGTGGGCCACCTGTTGAGGATTTTTTATTTTTTTTAGTGAAAACCTGTTGAGGATTTTTTATTTTTTTTAGTGAAAACCTGTTGAGGATTTGATTCTCTCCATTTCTCTAACATATACAAAGCTCAATTCAAAAAAAAAAAGATATACATCACTATCAAATTTTCACTATCAATTCTCTACCAAATTTTCACCGATCCAATACATATATACACCTGTTGAGGAATTTTTCACTACCAAATTTTTCACTATCAATTCTCTCCATTTCAATTGAAAACCTGCATTCCAGTAAGTGATAGCATCCAAAAAATAAAGCAAGTGATAGCATAAAAAAAAAGTAGTTCAAGACTAGCAGTTCAAGCCTCCAACAGCTTCGGTCCGTTTACGATTAAGATTTATGCAAATTATATAATTATATAAATTATATATACTCGGTTCGGTTCGGTCCATTTCGGTTCGGTCCATTTCGGTCTTGTTCGGTTCGGTTCGGTCCAATCGGTCTACAATTTCAGAAAACCGAGACCGAACCGAACTAAGTTCGGTTCGGTTCGGTCCACCCCGAACGGAAAAATCCCGCCAGCACCCCGACCGAAAACCGAACCGAATGGTCGGTTTTTTCGGTTTTTTTCGGTCCGGTCGGTTTTGTATCAGCCCTAATAGCTATAAATGTCCTATCATCAAACATCATCAAACCCAATTGCAATTACTAGAAAATGGAAGACCGGAGTTACCTCTATTTGCCGGAAAGTTGGCCAGAATTTGCAAATGTCGCTGGTTTCTACAATCTGTCGTCGGAATCTGCAAATGTTGGTGGTTTTTGCAATCTGTCGCCAGAATTTGCAAATGTCGCTGGTTTCTGCAATCTGTCGTCGGAATCTGCAAATGTTGGTGGTTTTTGCAATCTGTTGCCGGAGAGAGAGAGAGAGAGAGACAGAGAGAGAGAGAGAGAGAGAGAGAGAGACAGAGCGAGGGAGGGAGGGAGGGAGGGAGGGAGGCCGTCGTACATGGGAGTTAGGGTTTGGATGTGTTTTTTTTACTCCGCCCAAATGAGTTCGAAGAGAGAGAGACCGATAAAATATAACGTTGAAATTTTTATCTAGTGTGAGACTTTGGGGAACAATAATATTTTCCATCCTTTTGGTTCTATTTTAAAACTCTCCAATGGAGTGTGAGTCCTATTTTACGACTAACTAACTTTTAACAACTTTTTGATATTAAGATAATTATTCATCCCCTCATTCTTCATCACACCATTGAACTTGCTCTTAGAGATAATAAACGTTATTGTAGATGGCGCCATCAATCAATGGTCTAAATATGAATCTCTTCCATTCGTTTTGCTTTGTGGATATGGGGTTATCTAAAGTGGAAGTCGAATCGGATAACAAGCAAGCTACCTTCCTAGTGTTGCAGATCTGGTTCCCTCTAGGAATGTTATGGCCTGGTAGTTGATATTCAAGTTTTAACTCTCCTATGGTGGTTGTATTCCGCTAAGAGATCAACAAATAGAGTAGCTAATGCACTGTGCAGTTTATCCCTTTGTGGGCTCATGCTAGGTCCATTATAATGATCGAAACAGTTCATTTTATAGAGTTTTTCAAAGACACTATTCACGTCGAAAGTCATGTTAATTGGATACAGAGCAACACCTGAACCGAATGCATCTATCTTATGGGTTGATCAGAGTGGCCAAACCCATTTTCACAAAGATAAATGCATTTTGATTTGGTATTTAATTAATATAATTTTTGCTTGACCGATATACTCAACAAGCTTTACAAAATGAGCTGTTTCGATCATTAAAGAGAACATGACATGAGCCCTCAAAGGCTCCTTTGTGGATGTATGGATACCCCAAAAAATATGGACCTGTAGATTGAAAAATGGGTAAATTCTAGTCATTAGATCACAACCATTAAAAAAAAAGATGGTCTTGCCACAAGAAATTGCAATCTTAAGTAGCACACAAACTGGCTTTACAGAGTTGTATTTACTATGATCATACTTACCACAATGTCTAACCAGATAAAATAATCATACTTACTATAACGTATGATCATACTTACCACAATGTTTAACCAGATAAAACGAGGGCATGAATGCCCCGAAATCGGATAGGGGCATCATAGCCCGAGCCCCATTCAACTACTAGTCTCTCTCTCTCTCTCTCTCTCTCTCTCTCTCTCTTTGTTGCTTTGCCTGTTTTTTTTTTTTTTGTAGTTTTAATTATTTCTAAAGTATTTATACTTCTAAAATGTCAAATAAAATTAAAAGTTTGGCTATCGTTATTTTTAAAAAAAATGAACAATCATTTTGAAACATTTCAAAATAAAAACATAAAAGGGAAAATGATTGCCAATGACGAGTATAGATAATTAATACCCGCCAAGAACATTTTCAATATTAATAAATGTTCTCAGCATATTTTTTGCGAGTATTTATTATCAAAATACGTCATGAACCATCATTTTTCCAAACATATATAAACACTTAAAATGAGACCGAAGGAATAGAATAAACTGATGGAGGCCCGAAAAACTAAACATAGGCCATGATAACCCTAACTACTACCGTACGCACTTAAATCACCCAACCCTTTTGACTAAAAATCAAGATATCATAACATATTGAAGCAGACAAGAACTATGTACTCGGTACTTCACCTTCCAACTACTACTATTTGACACAGCAACTTCCCCCGTGCGACCAGGGGTGGCACTTTCGTCGGACCCCACACCTACAAGTACACAATCACATGAGAAAATTATTATTCGCTCCCTGAACAACGATACAAGGTGGTTCACGAGTCTTCTCTGCCATATATTTTTGTGGTTTCACCAACAAGTTTATTTTGCCCGTGGCATCACTTTGCCAAAAAGATTGTGTAGTACCGATAGTGTCATCGGGTGCAATTGTGATGGTGTTGTGATGTCAAAGGCTTGTGCGGGATGCGTTCTCTAGCTCAGTGCCTAACCTTACCTACTCTTTTAGGTGTAGAAGTCGTGAGATGCTTTATTTAGCTCGGTGACGCAACTAACCGCTAGATAACTCGAGTTGCCAAAAGGCACAACATCCGATCCAAGCCTTTGGCATCATAACACACTATCACCATTGTGCCTAGTGTTGCACAAATGTGAGGTAGAGAAGGTCTCTAGATTACCACGCGACGGTGCTCTAGGAGTACTGAGTGAGGTGAAGAAGGCCTCTGGATTATCACGCGACGGTGCTTCAGGAGCATTGAGCAATACACCCCCTCGCTCCATCTCGAGCGCCAAAATCCTCAGTTGACCATCCAACGGCTCGCAACCAACGGACTACCCAGACTTCGTGCTCCTTACCGGGCCCCACTACCTGCCCCAATCAACGGCCACAAAAATCGGACAAAAGAAAACAGATTCTTCCCTACTCTTCTCCACACACGAAAAACATCCGTCTCTCTCTCTCTCTCTCTCTCTCTCTCTCCACATCTCTGTCTGCATACACACACAGTTCTGTATCTACACCTTTGTTGTGCTCGGTCTCGTCAATTGTCGAATTACACGAAACCTCTCGAGCTTTGACTGCGTTACTGAGACTTACGTCAGCTCCGGAGCTTCTCTCCGTTTGTTCCTACTACAGTTCCGGCGTGATCGACGGCTCTGATCGCCGTTCCAGCTCCTGTGTTTGGACCAAAAAAGGTAAGCTTTATGTCGTAATTGGACTGAGATATTGCTGGGGCTTATTACTGCTGACTTTATGTTTCGTAATTAACACTCGAGAATTGTATTTCAGTACCGTGTATGTCGTAATTGAGGTCTTGATGGTTTGGAAAGTTTTTTTTTGTTTTTAACCTAATTGACGTGCTTTGGATGATTCACTCTCGCGTAATTCTTCCGATTATGAAATTGTTTAATTTTGGTTTGGGCTCTGCAGGGGCGGCTCCAGGATTTAAGTTCACAAAATCGTATAGAAATTTTTTGTGATACAAACTCTGTACAAACTGAGTTTCTTATTCTAGTTAGAAGTCTGTTGGGCCTGATTTGTGTTATTTTGTTGAGGTACACTATCTAGTTTTTCCCAAATTTAGGTGAATTTTATTCATTTTGACTTCATACTACTTATCCAGTGCAGCCAATATTAACAAAAAATTAAATTACGTATCGAAAATTTTAAAAAATTTAGCACATTTTATGAACCATGGGGTAAGCGAACCCCCTAAATTAATGAGGGAGCTGACCATGCGGCTTTGCTTCTGTCCCTGTGTTTTTTTCTTCAATTTCCAAACCAAAGAACCCAAGGGTTGGCCTCGTGGTGAAGGCAATAGACTGGGACTTAGGTTTTCTCCATTCTGAGATCTTTCGAAACTTCCCAGATGCTATCAACTCCTTTTGAGGCCCGTCCATACAGGGCATTTGTCCGGCTTTAATTGGGGGCCGCTAATGGATTCAGGGATTGGTACTAGTTGAGGTGCATGTAAGCTGACCCGGACAGATTTATCAAAATAAAATATTCATCTAAGAAAATGTTCTACTTCCTTTTTTTCTCCTCTCTGTGTATCATGGGGGAGCCGAACTCGTACTGTGTTTGTGTTTGTGTGTCAATTAACCTCAGGGAGTGGGTTCAATATGAAAGGTTATGGATTGGAATTTCAGAAGTATTACGTATTAACTTGAGATACTTAGAGCATCCTTATCAGGATCTCTACTCCTTCCCTTTAGCTAAACAAGAGAGGAAAGCCTCCATTATTGACTTGCGTCAGGCTTGCTTCTACGTGGCTGCAAAATGAAATTGCTACCATTGTTCACTTGCTACTACATAGTATACTACTCCATTATTATAATAATACAATGATTGTTTTCCATGGCCTTTTGTTTTAAAAAGTAGAAAAGTAGAATTAGAAATAGTGAATAGTTTAATACAATACAATTATTACAGAGACCCTGATTCTGTGTAATTGTGAAAAAATGACTAGTTAAAGTAGAAAAGTGTTTTTTGTGGATTAATTTGGTCCAAAATTTGTTGAGGCTTACAAGGATGCCCATATGTCTTACCAATTTTTTTTTTTTGATCCATATGTCTTACCATGAAAAGAGTTCCTTTTCCATCTCTTTTCTTTGGCAGAAATGCTAAAGGAATGGAAAGATAACCTTTCTATTTGAGGTTATTATTGCCCATTGGAATGACGCCAGAAATTGGACTTTGGGAGGCCAAGACAACTAGACAAGGTCCGCAAGGATAGCCAAGAAAAAAAATGATGTTAACTTCTGAAAAAATTATAACATCGTACACGAGCGTTGTGGAATATCAATTGAAACTAGTGCCTAATATCAGTACAAGTGCTATATGGTTGATGGCCAACTCATCTAAAGATTTAAGCTGTTAGGAAGGGTGTTTTTTCGCCCCCACAGTTTGTACTCTAATCAAAAGTAATGCCCTGGGATCTTCATTGTATTTCATTCGTTTGCAAATCCAAACTTGCTTATTGCTTACAATTATTGGACCAGTTTGTTGATACTGATCATAGGAAGATGGTTTTCATCAAGAATGAGTAGTAATATTGATGCCTTGACATATGGCAGTTACAGTGAATTTCTTACTCTTTGCCCTGACTATTTTTCAAGGTCGCTAGTTTATTGTCAGGGGCAGACTGAGGGGGGTGCAAGTGGGGGCCGGTGTCCCCACACACCTCCCAATTATCGTAATATTTCTCCTACATTTTAGGTTTTGTTTGTAAAAATTATGAAGAAAGGTCCACTCAGAGTTGTGTTATTATTATATGAGGATGATATTTTGTTGTTAATTTATGAACACATGTGATTTGGTCCCCCCTGCATCAAGAATCCTGCGTCCGCCACTGTTTATTGTTCCAGTTGTGTGGTCTAATAGTTCCTCAATATTTGCTGAATGTTCCAGATTATGATTCTAGTGCTCCATTTTTTTTCTCAAGAATTGTCCAATTTATTTGGACATGTCTCCATGATGAATCATTACACTGCTGATAACCACTCCTCCATGCAACTGGGAGCATGAGTCTCTTGTGCAAGTTTGAGGTCAACTGTTACATCCATCTGTGGAAGATTCATCTCAAGCTAAAGGCGTGACAACTGTATTTATCACATTTACCATTCAATACATACATGGTTACTTTAGGGGAAGCATTCCAAGATGAAGTTGCTTCTGATAAGTCACAGCAGATGAAGAACCTAGGCTCTGGATACCGTGAGCCACAACCCAATCAAGAAGGAAATGCTCTTTCTGTGTTTCCTGAGAAAGAAATGGGTGAGTCGCAGAAGACCAGACCTGATGCTGAGCTTACTACATCAAGATGCAATGAAGAAGGAAACAATTCGTCAACAATAGCTGAGAAATTGTTGAAGAACATGGAGCAGAAAAATAGTTCTGATAGTACCAGCAGAGATCAGACATCTCAATCCAGTCAAGAAGGGACCCCGCACTCTTTACTACCTGTGAGAGTGTTGCCGAGACAGAGCCCTGATACTACTACTTGTGGGGTTCACAACTCTGTGGCCAATCAAGATGGAACGTCGCTTCCTCAAACGCCTGAGAGAGCTGCGGATAATTTACAGCAGAGACAGAGATCTAATACAGGGGATACATCACACTCTAATGGAGATGGAAGCAGTCTTTCTGCAATACCCGAGAAGGGGTCAGATTGTTTGCAGCTTCCACAAAGTGCTAATACGGAGTTGCATTTATTACAATGCGATCAAGAAGGAAGGAAGTCCTCTAGAATCCCTGATAAAGTTTCACAAGACGGATATAACTGGAGGAAATATGGGCAAAAACTTGTTAAAGGAAATGAATTTGTTCGGAGCTATTACAGATGTACACATCCTAATTGCCCAGCAAAAAGGCAAGTGGAACGCTCACAAGGTGGCCAGATTACGGATACCGTTTATCTGGGTAAACATGAGCATCCCAAACCTCAACCTAGTCCCCAGATGGCTGCAGGCTTGGTAGTGCCCATTAAAAAAAAACGAGATGAGCCTTCTTTAGCTGCTGAAGACGGTAAGAAATCTACTTCATTGCTGTTTTCTGGCTTCAATTCTGAACGAATCAAATGAATGACTTGGTGACTTTGTATTTGAAGATAAATCATCTAATGCACATGATCCAACATCTCATCATGTTGAGCCAGTAGAAACCCCGAGGCTTTCTACTAGTTCTCCTGATCGTGCTGTGGAGTGTGCGATTTCACAATCACATAGAGCAACAGATGCAGTTGACCACAGTGGCATTCCAGACTCTAAGAGACAGTATGTGAAAACGTAACATTTTGAATTTTCATTCGATCTTGGTACTTCCATGCGCTAACCGTTATTAGTTTCCATGAAAATATTTCAATAGGAAGAATGACATTTGCAACAGTAGCGAGACTTTGGTGGAGAAGCCGAATGGGGAACCAAGGAGGGTTGTCCAATCTGTGAGTGGGGTTGATATAGTGAACGATGGCTATCGATGGCGCAAATATGGACAGAAATATGTAAAAGGCAATGCAAATCCAAGGTATATTTAGTCAAATACCTGATAAACAGGTAAATAAAATTTATCGCTGGAGTTTGATCTGTACTTTTGCATCTCCTGCTTGTATATGTTCACTTACCTGCTAAAAGTCTTGGTCATTGTTGTTGATTACATGGAAATAGACATATGACTTTTTTTCCAATAATTTGAAATGGGCATAGATTTACTCCTACCATGGCTCCATGGCATTCCTCAGGGGTAATGGGGGCTTTGGGTAAACCATCATTTTCATGCTTGCTTGAGCATGGTTATTAGTGTTGCTTAAGGTCTTCGAGTTCATATGCCTGTCAAGGGAGCAAAAACCCCCTACTGACGTCTGTGACTGGTGCAGCCAGGACTATGCACCATCTATAATCCATGTATCAGACACCTAGACATTGCTGTCACTGCCTAGAAACTATAAATTGTAGGGGGTTTGTAGAATTTAATTGTTATTATAATTGAGGTTTTGTGGAGTCATGTTGGTTTTTTTGAGTTGGAGTTCTTGCCAATGTGCCAATGTACTTACACCTATCATTTTCACAACATCCAACTGAAAAGCAATTGACCATAAGTGGAGAGACCGCCAATGTCTAGTTTTCGATGCTGAGTATTCATCAAGGTTGAGCTTCCATCACCAAAAATACCTGCCATCTGGTAAATTTACTATTTACAGCAGTGAGCTAATATTGGTTCCTACTGTACTGTCCACCCCCTTTGGTCCTAATTGAGAAATTTGAACACTGTGTTCCAACTACTACTTGTCTGCAGTGGAGCAAGTTTTTATGATTTGGAACAGTGCTTCATGTTTTTTATTATAAGAAAAAAACTTCATTTCTAGCGTGCAGTAGGTTATTGTCAGTAACTTAGGAATGTGAATTTCAGTGACGCGCTCAGTGTGTTTTTGTTCATGCGATGCAGGAGTTACTACAGGTGCTCAACTGCCAGTTGCTCGGCGAAGAAACATGTCGAGAGGGCATCTCATGATCCAAAAGTGGTCATTACCACATATGAGGGACAACATGCCCATGACACGCCACCTGCGAGGACCGTGACCGTTAACACAGCAGGTGCCGATTCTAATGTAGTATCGCTCAACGGGGAGTCAAGATCTACACCTGAGGAAAAAAGTTCAGGGTCTTGAGAAGGTGGTTCATGCTAGTGCAAATTGAGCCACAATTAGCTGAACAGAATATTTATTCCGGTTGCAGTAACATATGCAAGTTACTATTAACAGTGTGTGCATCTGGAGTGCAAGTGCTTTTTTTGTACTCTCTCTCTCTCTCTCTCTCTCTCTCTGGGACAGTTTCTCTCTTGAACTACCATGCCTCTAATTGGCTTACGATTGGGGAATTCCGTATTGGGTGTAGAAGTTATTCACTAACACAATAATAGAAACTATAGATGTTGTAAAGTGTATCTACTTCAGAAGCTCCAAAAGAGTTTCTTGTTGCTGCGATTCTGAAATAAGCATATCTTCATGTGGGTATTTTAATATATGGGCATATAACCAATATAAAATGAGGTTCAAACTCTGTTGTGTGACTTGAAACTTATAAGTTCACGTCAGAGATGAAATTTGTTCCCTACAAGTAAGCTCCACTTTGTTTGCTGTGTTTTTGTTGCCACATTTAGAACCAGCCTTGATTCTAATTACTTCCCAAAAGTGGTCTAGGAAGGTGGGCACTTCAAAACGGCAATGGTTTGAAGGACAACACAACCTGCCGTGAGCACCTGTCGTGAGTTGCTCAACGCTGGGTCCCCGGATCCGTCTTGTATGGGTTCCCATAATAGTTGGACGGATAAAAATCATACTAATAGGAGAGCTATTGACCAGTCATACCTTCACAATACAGGGAGGAAGTAACTTTTAAGAAGTATTTAGCCTTTTGTGATTCATCTCAGAATCCATTTATTAACAAGCTTGGAACTGAAGTGCCGTGACATGTAACAATCTGATCTTTAATTCTTTGGCCACAGAATCAAGTTCAAGAGAAAATATCTAGACGAATGTTGATTCATTTAGGTGTAGATTCTTACTGAGTCAATGCTGAGTAAGGTACAACTATGGTCTGTTACCAGCATCGGTGGGGAGGTAGACTGAAAAATCGTTCGAATCGCAGTATCGGTGGTACGGTCATGTATCGACGCAAGTAAAAAACAGTATCGGAAATCCGAAATCCCGTTACGTTACGGCCTTCATTTAAAACTCTGTTGTATAGTCTCCAGAATAGATGCAAACTCTTGGCAAGTATCTAGCATTTCAGTTTTAGATTGAGATGTAATCCTCGTTACATCCCCTCTCCTTTGTACTTTTTGGTTAATAAAAGTTTTCCTCTGCCGCCGAGGTTCTCCACCAACAGAAAAACTTTATCAGCAGGTAAGAGCATAGGTTAACTTGGTTCAAGATTATTGACTAAAAACGACCTTAAATCTCATTTGAAAACAGTTTATTTTGCAGACATATCAAAACTCCGATGACGAAGAATTCGAAAACCAACACTTCACCCGCAGAAAGATTCGTGATTCCTGAGCTCAAGTGCTTGCCAATGCTCACCCAAACAGAACAAAAGAAATTCCAATGGGGGTAAAATATGATCACAAATAAAGGGGCTAAGAGAAGGTAAAAGAAAGCAGCTTATTTTGATTGATGAAAGGTGCAAAAAGATGAGGGACCAATTCTTGTGACCTACCTAGTAGCTGAAACAGAAAAAGCCCCGGTTCTACCCCGACTTACTGTCCCAATCTTGACACAAGTTCTATCAGTTCAAAAGTTTTCTACTTCCAAGCACTAGAAGCAACCAGATCTCTACTCCTCCAACCAAGATACAAGGCCCCATCTCTCTCCTCAAGTCTATATTTGTAAGAGTAGTTCTCCAGCAGTGTTTTGATGGTAGCATTGACCAAAGAGCTCAAAGGGTAGGGACTAAACCCCGCCATTTTGAACCGGGACTTCCACTTCCCGAGAAGCTCGTGCCTCTCCACCCTCTCTCTCCCTTCGCACGCTATCACGTTCACCACATCCCTTGCCAGACAATGCTGCTCGACGTTGATCCGCTCCTTGTGTTCCCTGTGAAGCGTCACGTCAATCGACTCAAACATGGCCGAATAATAGTCCAACGCCTCAAGAAACCGCGGGAAAAAAGGAGCAGTGTTTGTGTTGGATTCTTGCTCAACTAAGGTCACCACCTTGGGAGACAGGCTTTTCACTTGCCTCAACAAACGGTCCCTATCATTCTGAGTACTCACGCTCTCATCTGGCATGTGGTGAAGCGCAAATGCAAAGTTCACTGCCAGAGCCTCCCCGGGTTGGATCCGAAGATTCTCTGTCCGGACTTCCGAACCAGAGATGGAACTACCATTGAACTCAAATGGCACTTTAAATGACTCAGCAAGCCTAGATAGCCTCTTTCCTACTATGCTTATCTCTCCCCCACGGGCGTGCGCTGATGTGGAATCGTCAATTGCCGTTATGCGGATGTGGGGTGGCCCGCCAGGTCGGGCTGCAAAAGCCTGGATCAGGGTCACCCACTGACTCCCCTGACCGATTTGGAAGTCGACGATGTGGACCCGGTTTTCCTTTTTCATCGCTTCCGCTATGGCTCCGTTTGCTGACATGTATCCGAACTTGAAGTAAGGGCAAACCTCATAAAGAATGTGCACATAGGAGAAAAGATCTGAACTTTTCGGTTCTTTGCATTTCAAAGTTTTGTACAACAAACTTCCAGAAGAGGCCAACTTCGCGACAAGCCCTTCCAACATGTAGGCTCCCAACCGCTGAATCGGTTCACCAGAGACTGACACCATTTGGCGTAACTGGGACATCAAACATTGAGCAGTCGGCAAGTCATTTTCGGACACTGCTTTTGCACATGCGATGAGGACGTGTTTCAAATCATTTCTGGGGATTTCTCCCATAATTTGTCTCCAGCTGTCTATCTCTGGCAAGGCTATTCCTCCGTGTAAGGTTTCATCATAACTTTCTGGGAGTATATCCGAATCAGGTCCTAGCATTGCAGATTCGAGTTCACGTAGCTTATGCCTAAAGTCGTTAACATCATCGGTTACATAGGACCCACTCATCGGGGAGCCATAGATGGTATCTGGAGAGTGAAACTGAGACTCTTGTTGGGATACGGAACTTCCGTTTGATGAGAAACTGACAGTTGAGGGTGAGTTGGAAATGGTGAAATGGCAAGTTGGTGAAGATGACTCGAGGGTGCAGTACTTATTGCGGGAAGTGTGAATGGAGAAGTTAATCTCGTGGCTGCTGTTACTATAGCATGACTGGTGGTCTAGGGCTTGAAACTGAGGAAAACAATAGGACTCCACCTCTTTCGCCGGGTGATAGTATACTGTGTTAGACATGACTGGTATTATATGCTGCTGTCAAAGAAAGGAGTGTAATTGGATGCTCTTCGCTATCTGAAATTATGCAGAAAGACAAGTTTAATTAGAATTAAAGGACTCCACCAATGTTCGACATTCAGCTTCCGAGAAATATCAGTTAAGGGTATCTGACACTGATCAAACATTATTGAAATGGATAACGCAAGCAAAATTAATGCACTTTACTATGAAAGCAAAAATACGGAATGGAAATATTCTAAAACAATTTCTAATGCAACAATCTCCTTGTACCTTTTGCTAAACTTGTGCCCCTCAAGAAGCAAAGATTGTCATGGCCCATTGGAGGTGTCAAAAATTTGCAGTAGAGGTTTCTTCGACAAATAGATGAGCTCAAACTATGCAGTACACTCAAAAAGATGAATTGAAACTATGCAGTATACGCAATTAGAATAACTCAAACTGCACAGCAAAAGAATAGCTAAACAACACAATTGACAAACTCAAACCAAACAGTACATACTAATTGACAAACTCAACTATGCAGCACACAAAAGTGGACAAACTCAAACTATGCATTACACACAAATTGATGAGCTCAAACTATGCTGTATACGAGCAAATACACGAACTCGAACTTCTTTTTGGTCAGGAACTCAAACTATGCAGTACACACAAATAGATCCTTTCCTTTTTGCTGCAAGGTATGAAGAAACTAATGAGTTGTATCAATTCAGGAAGTCTTTTCAAATTTCTGTGTACACTAAGAGATCACATCCATTAGGATCTAGTGATCTACCTTGGTTTTCTCCAATTCAATACCGGGAAAAAAATGGCATAGCTCCCTAAAAGACACAGACATGATCTCTTCACAAAGCTGCTATATTTTAGCAATTTCGCAACAAATCATTGCAAATGACCACTCCAAGTCTAATGACTCTAATCTACTAGGAAATGCCTTTGAATGTCAGCATGGCAGTATTTGGTTCGTGGAGGGTTTCCTTGGGGAGAGGACAATGATGGGGAAACCAAAGCATGAACTTAGCCTTGTTTATTTCTCTATGCATTTTCCACAAATCCTTGACCCAAATACGGCCTGTCTTAAATTTTGTTGTAGAAACATTGTCACTAACCACAGAAGGATCTGAAACCTTGTCGTAGACTAGAACAAAAACTGGGCTTCTATTTGGAAAATTGGGATTCTAACAAGACCAACAATATAAAAATTGTTAATCCAGAAATACCCTTCAAAATATTGACCAGATATTGGACATATGTCATCAGTACCAAGAGATAGAAACTAGATTAGGCTCACAAAAAATATCTGCCAGAAAGAAAGAAAGGAAAAAGGCTCAACATATTTAGTTTTCATTTGGGTTTTACTCTCCGCAAACAACTGGAAACACCGCAGAAAAACACATACAAGCTCTCTTGACAGACAAATATTCATTCAAGACACAGAGAGAGAGAGAGAGAGAGAGAGAGAGAGAGAGAGAGAGAGAGAGAGAGTACCACCTCCCACTGATCTTCTATCACCGAACCATTTTCAGTAACTTGATATCCTCCACAGAAGTTGGACTCAGAGCTCAAAATTTTACCAGGTCAGTCCTGAATTGACACCAAAATTTCAACAGTGAAATTCAGGGGAAAAAAACAGTGTCTGTTGGAACAAAAATAAAAGGAAACAATTTCGGAAGTTTAAGGTAAATTGATATCAAATTAGTCGGTTGTTTGTTGACATACCCAAGTCCATAATTGAAGAATCCAACGTTTGCTTTTTTGGTACGTTTAAAAAAAACCAGAGTTGGAGAGAGTGGGATACAGAAAGAGTTTTCCGAGAGAGGGAAGCACCTGCGCGTTATAAAGGCGCAATCGGATTTGCCAAATGCCCTTCTAGAAGCGCGTTATAAAGGCAATCGGATTTGCCAAATGCCCTTCAATTCTAGTAAAAACTACAACACTGCCACACCAGCTCTCTAGAAAACGGAATGGGGGATGCTGCCGACTTGCCGAGCGCCCGTGCAAAGCGGGCAACCAAGGTACCAAAGATAGACATGATACATATTTTAAATTAAGCAATGTTACGGTGACCATGTCTGAGAGCATCTCCTTGACTCAAAATTTGAGTAAAAGCTTCATTTGATATAAAGCAATCCAATAAACAAATGTAAATCTAGGCATAAATATTTGAGTAAATATTTCATTAATGGCATAGTTGTAAATTTGCTGGGGAGAAAATAGCCTTCAAAATTTGAGTAAGGCTTTAGTTCAAACCAAATTTGGTGAGAAGTTTGAGTAAAAAAAAATTAGTTCAGCTGGACATCAATCATTGCATGAACAAACCATTTTTTTTTAGAAAAAAGATGGCTAAACTTAAACCATGTACTTGAAATGAGTTGGTCATGTATCTAGTGATGTCCAATCAATCTCAATTTTGGCAAGAAACATTTTTTTTCTTTCTACGAACCTACAAGATGAGCGGTTGATCATTGTTGTAGGGGTTCAGAGTGAGGCCAAATAATAAGGGTTCGGAGGATTTCTAAGAGTAGGGTATAGTCTATAGAGGGTAGCTTAGCCATATTCAATAACCCCAATGTTTTTAGTTATTTATTAAATAACTAATATAGAATAGAGAATAGGTGATATCTTATGCACAGGAATTAAAAAATAATTATGTCATTCTCTTGTAAGACCAGTATATATAAATTTTTAATAAAGAATTGAGATATCCATAACTTTAAGGTAAGGATGTGTAATATCAATCTCATCCCAAATTAATATTGTGACAGTTGATACCTACTATAGTACATATACCTACCTTAAAAGACTATTATGCCCATCCTTTTCGTACTTAGTACTATCATGCAGACCGATAAGATCTTTCACATAATCTTCTCGCTCTCAATCCTCGCATTCTCACAAATTGTAATTTTGTTTTGGTGGTTTTTGAAGGAGACTTTCCCTCTCACACTCGCACTCTCGCATCGATCGACACACGCATGCATATTAAGTGACTTAGAGCATCCACATTGTAATAAGCAAATGAGTTTGGATAATCAAACTTAACAACAATGTTCAAAAAATACCCCACATTGTAATAAGCAAAATTACAAATCTTTTAGTAAATAATCAAATTTCACTCCTTCCATAATCAAATTTAACAACTTTTATCAATAACCAAACTTAATAACCAAAATCAAAACTCAATAACTCAAAAACACCCCACATTGAAATTGTCTCATCGAGACGAATAATTTGGTGTGGTCGGATGCGTAATTGAAATTCGTTTGTGATTGGACAAATGTGCATTTTGTATTGTGGGGGGTTTTTTGGTTAGAGATGCAAAAATAACCAATGTGAAGGTAGAAGTTGTTAAGTTTGATTATGAACTAAATGGATAATCAAATGCTGACGTGACATATTTTAATTATTGATTTTGATTATTACCATTGCGGATGCTCTTGGGGTGAGATGCAATACTAAATTCTTTTGACATAAAAAGAGATGGTCATGTACTTCAATAGAAGATGATGAAGGGTGACTAAACACCAATGATGAAGTAGATAGGATCAAATAAGAGATTTGACAAGTTATTTTAATCAGACAAAATAAATAAGAACACCGTGATGGAAGCCGTCGATGTCGATGGAGAAAATTGACAGTGTTAAATAGTGCAAGTAAAAATATTCGAAAGATCAATTGGCTAGACGAAAGAATATTTCGAAATTGTAGGAAGGCGACAAGTGATAGTTAGTTCGGCCAAAGCTTAACCCAAGACTTAGAGGACTTGGTAAATTGTACGAAGGCGACAAGTGATAGTTAATTGGTAAATTGAGCAAAGATGAGAAGATTAATGACCGTTTCGATGTACGCAGGTTGTAATATTAATTGATCAAAAATATTCAAAAAATAGTGTGGTTGTGGATAAATTGACGTCCATGATTTTTTGACGACATCTGAAACAATTAAAGGGTGATGTTGGATGATAGTTACAAAAATTAGTATTTTTTTACCTCTCTCTTTTAATTGTCAAAAATATAGGCAATGACAGACGAAATGTTCTCGCGTGTCGCTTGCTTTGAGCGTTAAAGAGTAAATTTAGCTCTACCGATCGGATATGAAGACTCAACCCAAATGTCGAGTCAGTAAATCTAAATAGTAAATATTTATTTATCTATATCAAACTTATTATCATTCACATCACATACAGTTTCATGTGAGAGGAAATGATTGTTACTTGGGATTGAACATAGGATTAATGGCGTGATTAAAGACTGAAATTGGTGACCTAGCTGATCAAACTGTTATGGACCCACACGGTTGTGGAGAGGGCGCCTTTTCCCCTTACATTTCGAAAGCATTTTAATGAGCAGAATTTCTAGTGATAATTAAAGAACTAGACATTAGATAAAAAAAAAAAATAGTAAAAAACAAATAAAGAACTAGTACATGACTTCACCCCAACGTGCACAGAACCCCACTGTCCATTTAATAATTTAGACAGAATTGAAGACGGCTTGTCTCCAGTTTACCACCGGACTATATAGTCCGGTCAATGTTTCCGGTTTCATTTTGATTTCAGTTTCATGATTGGAGTTGTTCATATTATATAACCCGTCCAATTGAGTAATCATGTAAAAAGTTAGTATTGATCAGATACTAATAAATACATGAATCGAAGCACATTTATTTATAATAAAAAAAATGAGTTGGTCACATTAATGGATTTCAGCTCCAATTAGCAGCCGTCTTTTTTTTCAAAATAGATGTATTTCGATCAAGTATTGACTAGTAACTGATCGACATTATTTTTTTTTTTGCATGGTTATTCAGCTCTACAACATGAACGAGTCCGATCAAGAAAGCAGAACGAAATTGAAGTCGAAACTGTCGGACCCAGTGGTAAACTAGAGAGAAAGCCTTCTCCTTTAGAATTTATGTAACTAGGGGTACTTAAGTAATAATAATAACTAGAGAAGCCTTCACATTAGAAACATCCCTTCTCGAAGTTAGGCTAATTATACCTTGCCTTGCCCCCCATGGAATTTCACTAATAATAATATTGTAATAGCTAATGAAGCAATAATTGATTCTCCCCACAAATATGTTTTGGAATCAAAGTGAAAAGATGTTGAGGAAAAGGGAATCTTGTTTTCTTGCTTGTCCCCTCCAAAGTTAGATTAATAACTCATGGCCCACCATCTTATGTAGCTCTATCTCTAGCTAAGGACTCTTTCGTCCGTTAATTAATTAGTTTACGTGGGATTTGGAATCATTAATGATTTTTTAAGATAATGATGTTTACTTTCTAGATAACAATGTACTATTATCCTTTATTAGGATGTTTTTAATGATTCAGTCAAACAATTTGACTTTTAAATTAAAAATTGATTCTAGAAGAATCAGAACTAGAGTATCGAATAAAAATCCAAAATTTTGGTGTATTTTGGATTAGCATTTAGTTAACTTCTTAAGTCGTAGTAGTAGTTTTTGCAAAAATTTCTTGCCAAGACTAGCGAAAAAACCAACATTAATTAAATGCCAATTAGTAAGCTAATTCAACTTAGTTAGCTCTTATTGAGGGTGTGTTCCACTCACTAAATAAGTACTTATTTTTTGAATTAAAAGTAATATATTGTGGGAAAATGACTTGTCTTATAAAGCGAAAAAATAAATATACTTAAAAAAAGAAGAATCTTAATTGAACAAGGCCTGATTGTAACGGCTTTTGATGGCTAGGATACATGGCAAGATCATGATGACATATTGGAAAGGGAGTAATTGTTTTCACATTCCTCAATTTTATTATCAGACTCATTGATGATTACAAGAAAAAGACGTCCTCAAAACAAGAAGATTATAAAATGGTAAAGTGTAATGCTAGAGAAAAATAAATATATCAAGACACAAATGCATGCGTTCAAATCGTTCGATACACGTGGACTCTACACGATACACGTAACACCCATGCACAACAGACAAACAATTATGAACCCGTCTATGGACACATCTGGTTCCGGATTTGTTTGAATATCCGTGTTCAAATCCTTTTCGGGGAATCATAAACAATGAAATTAACAGTTGGTGATACTTTGTATATATATGTACATATATATACACATGCAACATATAGTATGTGTTTTATGGTTGCCTGGAAAGGCACTCTACGAGGGCCCGACAGTGCATACGCGCATGGTGTCTGATTAAACTACTACAGAGGATTGTCCTGCTAATTAACATGCATGTGTCGGTTTGTTTTTGTTTTTTGTTTTTACGAACAAAATCATCTCATTTATATTCCAATGAAAAGATTACAACTTTAATAACTACATTAAAATACTATAACAAAACAAAACGAAGAAGAGCCGCAAGAAATCAGCACCAAAGATCAGATCCATCAGACACAGTACTCATGCATCGGTTTCAATGCCGTCGTGTTTCGAATTTTGATCAATGCTAACAAGAATTTCTATGGAATCAACAAATACAAATAACAACAAGAAGAGAGAGTTCCATAATTGCGTCTTGACTTCGTGGGCAATTTCCCTGTCGTTACGCCCGACCACATGTGCTTCTTGCCTGCGCTTTGGGCAGAGAGTATTGACTACTGTTACTATCTCCGCTCCCGTTACATTCTGCACTCCTATTTGAAAGACAATTTTTATAATCAGGTGTACGGGCGCACCTCGACCAATCTTGGAGCCTGAGAACACCAATTCCACCGTTCGCTAGTGGGGTCCCATTTGAAGCTAAAGCAAAACTCTGTATAGACTAATCCTGAAAGAGTTGATGGAAACCGAAAGGTTTCAAAGTCTTAGGAGGGAACAAACCGCAAAGAGTACACGTCTTACCAATGCTTGGAGACTATAATATTCTTTCTTCCTCGTGGGTCTGTATTCGGTATTCCTCGGCTGAATTTGTCCAAATCTTCATTCTTTTCGACAAAGTGATAAAAAGACATTCCAAACCTGCTGCAAATTCGAATGGGTCCAACAACGCAACAAGACCTTTTTCTTGTGTTGTGTATTTTGGGGTCTCAGGTGGGGTACCTTTGACCTACTTGTTTTCCATCTTTGGGACTTGACGTTGGATTCCTCAGCTCCAAAATGTTGATCTTACCAATATCGTCAGAACCATAATATGAAGCCAATTCATATCTACGCAAGCCCGGGGTCCCTCAAGGGACAACATCCCAGCCGTTCAACCAAAGTAAAATTTGAGCCGTTCATTGCCCAACGTGAACTGTCCGGATGGGGCCAACCCCCATGTTGTTTCCTAAAGGGACTTTGGGGATAGCGGGTCCCCCATTTCTACTACTAGTATTTACTCATACATATCAAAGTTTTGAGTGTAGTGTGACACATACAATGCATTTTTAATTCAATTCTCAAATATAACAGTATTTTCACTATACCCCTCAAACACCAAAAATTTGAAAGTTTTACGGTTATTTTTCGCTTGTTATAGCAGATTCCTCGTACACTATAATTTCACCCTTCAAATTTTATTTCGTGGCATCCTTCAAATGTTGAAATAGCACAGATTATTATTTTACCTTTAATTTTTTGTTCTCCTTTGTGCTTTAATTTTTTTTTTTTTGTCTTTTATACTTGTTAATATTTGTTATTGATAATGCACTGCTTAATATAAGACTTTACGTTCGAAGAAACTCTTGGAGAGCACTCAAATTAATATTGGTGTTTCAAATAGTTGGTTATCTTGGTAATGAAGTACATTTTCTATGCTAAGATTTGAACATATTGTTTAGTAGGATCGATCCATAAAAATGTCAAAATTACAAAAAAGGCATTGTTTTGATAGTCGATCGGACTTTAAACTTTGAAAATTGGTTCTTGCAACATGAGGAGTGACTATATATTGAGCATGGAATAAATAAGGTTCTGCTTAATCTGCTTTCGCATAACAATTTGTTCAAAAAGTTGTGCGAGTAGCATTGTATTCATTTGGAGATAAAGCTTGTCCCCACACGTCACCACGGTGAAATTTTTCTGGGGCGCGGGATTCCTAGCTGGAAAACAAAATCATAGAAGGACCTTTTACCAAAAAAAAATCATATATAGAATTGAATAGCAATAGCAATAACAATAGCAATTGTTTTCCCTTATTTACTACTAGTAGAATAGCAATTTGACGAATTCTAGCTATCAAATAGGATGCTTAGCGTGCACACCTTAATTCAAAATTAAATTACTATATGCTCATCATCACCTGATGAGCATATAAAAATTGTTTAGTCATAGTTACCACCAAGTCTGGTTTACTGTGAGCTTCTTCTTTTTTTTCCTTTTTGATAACCGGATGTCTAACCCAAGTTGCGCGCACCTTAACTAATTTCTGCTTGATTAATGATGAACTTGGAGGGGCACGAGTTCGAGTGTGTTACGTGACCTAGGATGAGAGTACTCATCCTCATTATTTTTAGGCTCAGCGGCATTTAAATTTTGTGTTCTCAATAGAATTGGGTTGGGAACTGAGACTCTAGCCCGTCCAACGAAGTTATTAAATTGGGATTCTTCCTAGCCGACCCTCTTTTGTTACTAATTAGTCCTTTAGGCCCCGTGCGCGCCAAGCCCATCAAGCTAGATGGCTCATTAATATTTCATTTTGTTTGGCAAGGAAGAAAAAAATAATAAAAACCTGTGGCTAACAAGAGCCCAATTGTTCTTGATACCGAAGTTTATAAGCGTTCTTCGAGGGTCACTAACCGAAGATAATTATAGATAAAACAAAAAAAAGGCCGTCGACTAAAGTGATTGATGAAAGAATAGCTGTTATTATTGAATGCAACCTTTGATAATTTCCTATAAATTGGCCATTTTTTTAAGCCAATATTGTATACATCAATGGCGGTTAGCGGGGTGTTAGTAAATTAGTCAACATGGAGTTTAAAAGAAAAGACACATGGAGAAAGAAAGAACTCGTAAGAGATAAAGGAAAAAGAAATTAGACAGAAAGAAAGAAAGGTGGTAATGAGAATATGGTTGGTCTGGATAGTGGTAGACGCATGATTTTTATTGTGGGAGGACCAAATCAATGTAATCATCATATATTAACAACAAAATATCAACCTTGTATAATAATATAACACATTAATTTTCGAGTGGACTTTTTTAAATTTTTACAATCAAAATCTAAAATATAGTAGAAATAAAAGGATATTTGAGAGGTGCGTGGGGACCCAGGCCCCCGCTTGCACCCCTTGGTCCGCCCCTGAGTCTGGAAGATCGGTTCAAATCGTTCTTTAAGAACTAATTTCACTCATATATTGTGTTCAATATTCGTCTTACTTTTATGCAAATTTCTTTTATTGTTCACTTAATTCCATATATAGCACATCAAAGATTGTCATTCTGTTGACTTGAACAAAAATTCATTGTCATATTTGTTGACTTGAACAATAATTCATGGCACATCTAAGATTGTCGTATCTGTTGACTTGAACAAAAATTCACACTTTCATAGCACATCTAAGATTATCAAATCTGTTGACTTGAACAAAAAATTCTTCGGGCTAGGCTTTACTTCTGGTCTTCTACGACCAAGAATAAAATCAACATTAAAAGTTTTTTTCCCCTCCACTTAAACTCAGCGAGTAATCCCGCCTGACCTGGTGTCGCCTCGTCAATGGCTAGCCCCTCGTGGTGCGACAGGGTCAAGGTCTAACATTAGAAGTCAGAAAATAAATTAATCTCGAGTTGACTTGTGAGAAATAGTAGATTAATTGGAAGCACTACCTGAGTTTTTAATTAATAAACTTGGAACAAACTCTAAAGAAGATTAATTTGCAATTAAGCAAGTGTTATTAGGGTTTTCCTTCTTTGAAAATGGTTCAGTTTTTTTCTCAGGAAGGCACCATGCATTTTCTTGGAAGAAAGAACTAGGTATCTTCTTGATCATTTGCAGTACAAAACAAGGTTGAACTGATCATAGCTGGTTAATTTCGTCCTCGATCGATGTGGCATCAACGACACGCAAAAACCAAATTGACAATACGCTAATAACCTGATCGATGTAGCTTAGATAAGAGGAATAACTAGTGGAAGCATTGAAGGGGTAGCCAATTGTTTGGGCCATATGACTAATGAATCGAGAGGTGAGACCTGGTCTTATTTTCCTTGGTCCAAGTCCTATCAGACCCAAAAACAGCGCTACAGTCACCGAACCAAAAAGCGGTGGCCCGCTATCGCTCGCTTTATGGGGCCGGTTCCGTGCTCCGCACGGATGATCCGCACCTTTTTTTGGTTTGGTGACTGTAGACTTTCTAATCCCCTCCCACGGGTTATCCGGATCCGGAGACTGGATTTAAAACAAACTTGATTTTCTACGGAAGAGAAGTTGGGACTTTTGGACGATTGTGATGGCTCACTATATCCTGTAGTGACTTTGCTCACTATAGGGTCTCCAGATCCCGGGTTATTAAGGAGTACTCTAGAGAACCGTGTCATTTCACGCTTGCCGTGTCTGGTCATGCATGTCTAGCCTAGTCCAGTAACAAGCATGTGTCAGTGCAAGACGGTTTGGATTTTGAAATTGTCGACAACTTATGAATGAAGGAAACAATTTGAGGGCTTCTGTTATTTGGACGAAAGGAAATGGGCCCCAAACATTGGACGGGCAGGTTTAAAATACAGAATGGGCCAGTACCTTCCTATTCTTTGGACTACGTACTGGATCAGGCCACCCCTTAGGTGGATAATCTCTTTTTTCTTTGGTCTTCTGTATAATTCATTTTCTTGGAAGAAGCTCTCGATTCTCTTCCGAACGGTGAAATGGTGAATCTGTTTTAAGGATAACGTCTGATACACATGCCTTGGTTTCATTTTATCGATTACGTGTTTTGTTTCGTAATTTTAATTTGCTATCTGTTTTACTACTATTCTTTTTTGGTCATGGTTTGACTACTACTCTATTAACAGATATATACTACTAATATTGTCTCTGAAACTTGGTATAGATCTCCGTTCTCTGCATTACATCTGGACTTTTAATAGATAAAATTATTTCCAAAAATTGTGTTTTGTATTTTAATATATAATGTGATCTCTTATATTTCTATTCTCTGTATCTCTCCTAAAATTATTGTGATTTATTTAGTAAATTCTGGGACTCACACTCCCGACTGAATTTCAACCACATTTTGATTGAAGTGATAACATGACCAAATTATGGAATCACACACTCTTTGTTATA
The DNA here is from genome assembly GCF_030253575.1 of Rhododendron vialii. NCBI lineage: Eukaryota > Viridiplantae > Streptophyta > Magnoliopsida > Ericales > Ericaceae > Rhododendron > Rhododendron vialii. The sequence goes on from NC_080562.1 coordinate 35,031,866, forward strand.
TCTACTGAAATACAAAGTAGTAGTTCATATAATTATTATAATTGGAAATCAGAAAATCCAACCAAAAAAAGAAGAAAGAAGAAGTAATTTGGCACTGGAGTTGCGCTAAACTTTCAACTTAAATTTTATCATTTTTTTGACCTTCCATTTTTCTCTCTTCAGTTCACTACCAGTTTTTTTTTTTTTTTCCCTTTGTTGGTAAATTAAATCTAGTACTCATGAGCTTATCATAACCTTTTTAAGACATTCAGAACTGACAAAAATTTGTACTTTGGCGATAAATTCTGAAAAGCATAATTCCCTGAAACATCGTACTGTACTAACGCCAGAGAAAGATTCGGTCGTACAAACCACAAAGTACAAATACTCCGTAGTATTCCAATTTTGTTTAAGAAGGGCTTAATTAGAAGTAGCCGTGCTACTTGCAAAGACCATGTGCACCGACGGGTACACGGGACCCACTCCGGGTTTTACAAGGATTATTCGAGTCGTTCAATAATTTTAAAAAATATTGAGTGGGTCTTTCAAAAATTAACTCAGTTTGATATGTGTAGATACTCAATCCAATCTTTTAAGTATTTTTTTCATTCAGATTACAGAGATCTTGTAATTTGAATAAAAAAATAGAAGATTGGATCGAACACATATATCGGATTGAGTTGATTTTTCATAACCCATTTTTTTTAATTATTAAACGGCTCGGATCATCCGTGGGAGACATGGAGTGGGCCCGCGTGCTTGCCGATACCCCATCAGTATGCACATCGTCAGTCCCTTTAGCTTTTTCGTTAAAAGTTGATGGTAAATAGGAAGCGAAATGATATTTCCCCGGTTACTCTATAAAATAATATGCTTCGAATCGTTTATTTTATTCACTGGTTTTGCACCATTCAAAAGTAATATTCATTGAGATATTTTAAACGATAAAAAAATTTAAAATATTACCATCCCGAAATCTTACTGATGGGCTCGTCGGGCCCACTCCGGCCACGGACTGCCTATCTGAGCCATCCAAAAATTCTAAATAAAAAAAATGAGTGGCTCCCGCGAGAATCAACGGCATCCGACGCATGTAGGGTGCTAGATCTAAACACCCCATTTTCGTATATATATACACGTTCGATCTAAACACTCCATTTTCATATATATATATATATATATACGAAAATAGAGTATTTAAATCGAGCACCCTACACGCGTCGGCTGCCGTTGATTCTCGCAGGAGCCCCTCGTTTTTTTTTATAGAATTTTTGGACTGCTCGAATCGGCCGTCCGGTAGCCGAAGTGGACCCGGTGAGCCAGTCGGTATGATTTCAAGATGGTACAGTCGGTACCAATAGCGGGACTCAAATAGGAAGGAGACCCACTATGGTACCAATCACTTTAGGTAACAATAACATACAAATGACGTGTGGGGCTTTCTAAAGGGTTTCATATGGATGATCTGAGCCGTTCGATAATCTTAAGATACTTTTTTGAATGACCCCGTAACAAAATCACCTCAATTGAATATGTGTATGTTCTTGATCCAATATTTTTATTTTTCATTCAAAATTTCTAACTTCTAAATAAAAAATTGAAAAATTGGATTCAATTCTTACATATATTCAGTTGAGCTAAATTTTTAAGACATCACTCAAAAAAAAAAAATTTAATCGGTGACTAAGTTGTCGGTACCCTACTGCCCTTAGCATTTTTAATAGAAAGTCCATTTTTAATAACATAACTGAGAGACTGCATTAGTGAGCGTTTAACCCTCTAACTTTCAAGTATTTTTTTCCGACAGTCAGAGTGTCCGAATTAGTTTACGCACACTTCAATTAATCTCTTCATTGGTCCGGTCTAAAGAATTCACAACAAATTACATTACTTTCTTGTGGCCTGAACTAAAAAATCGAATTTTGGTTGATGGTATGGAGAGCAAACCCACCAAACAACCCTAACTTTCAATTATGGTTATAAAGCTTATAGCTTCATCAGGTGGTCAAAATACTGCAATAGCGATCATTTCAGATTAAAACGCACAAGTTATTTTGAAGATACTAACTCATTATGACATGCCAAAATCTCGTTGGAGGTTGTATCAAGATGTAAAAATTGAGCATTTTTAAACCTGAACTTTTGGGGAGTAATGCGGGGTTTTCTAAGCTAATTTGCGCGCATCTCGGACTAGATGCCCTTCTTACATCCATTTCACATACTTACGCGTTGGAATGTGGTGGCTCCAAAGAGTTGCTGATAAGAAGAATCAAACTTAAAACTTTAGGGAGGAGAAAACCCGGCTAAGTTCGAGATCAGGACCACACATCATCTACTAACCTTCCAGCCCTCTTTTTGGCGTCCTCCATTGTCAAAGAACACAATACATCAACTATACAGTAAGTCTAGAATCACACCCAAAGACACGCCCGTTTATTATCTATTATTTCTTTAACAGTTGTAACTTTTAGATGGATATGATTGTTATGATGTATGTGTTCTCGCTCCTTTTCTGACCTTTTTCCTTTTAAAGGCCGAATGATTACATTAAGGTAAATGATAGATGATTACTTTTGTTGAAACATTGATTTGTTGATCACATGGAATGGAATTTGGACTGGACCCACAATAGGATAAATATGTTCCAAGCATAAAAAAAGGGAGTGCATGTCATTGGATCCACAAATCTTCAAAAATCACACAAGGGTCCACAACCATTTATCATGTCTCATCTCTATTTTTTTTTTTCAATATGTCAGTGTGTTCGGGCCAACTTATGCACATTTCGATTACTTCCCCTCCCTGGTCTGATCAAAAACAAATCTTCAAAAATCACACAAGGGTCCACAACCATTTATCATGTCTCATCTCTATTTATTTTTTTCCAATATGTCAGTGTGTTCGGGTCAGCTTATGCACATTTCGATTACTTCCCCTCCTTGGTCTGATCAAAAACAAATCTTCAAAAATCACACAAGGGTCCACAACCATTTATCATGTCTCATCTCTATTTTTTTCCCCAGTATGTTAGTGTATTCGGGCCAGCTTATGCACATTTCGATTACTTCCTCTTCCTGGTCTGATCAAAAACAGGTCATCCACGCATCACAAGAGATTTCTCTCTTGCGGCCTGACCCCAAGAAAGAGAGTTTCGAACTCAGAATATATGGATTTACAACTCATCCATGTTACTACTTGAGCTACCCTAGGGATTATTTATCATGTCCCATCTAACACTTGAGCATCAAGGACCACATCAAGAACAAGGAACTCTGACCTCACTAATCTACATGTCAACAATCTCATTGGCTAGCAGAGAACTCTCCCACTTTAATTTGCATATACTACTATATTCTTGGATAATACGGATAAGGACTATTTGAAACCAAATGATTGATCTCTAGTGAAAAAGACAGTCATTGTAACGTCCAAATTAGAGTCTCACCACTAAAAATTGCAGTTTCTTCTGTAGATTGTAAAAATACCAAAATTAAATTTCCTTCTTTTATTTTTCTCCTTTATCTGACACTGAAAAATAATTGCACACCAACCACAATTATGGACTCTGATTCCGCAATCAAAGGGGTTCAAGTAGCAGCAAAGACCCACAGCCTAAAGTAAAGGAGCATATTTTGAGACTATAAGGACACAGGTACCAAAGTTGCATCATTGTAATAGACCAGCCAGTTCAAAATGTTGATCGTCCATCTACGAAATTAACGGTTTGAATTTGTTGATAGTATCTTCCCGGTAGGATTAGCCTCTTACCGGAAAAAGTTTTAGACCATTGATCGTCGAGATAGACAGCCGAGATATCGGCCATTTGGTCCAACCAACATAAGGACTCCGAGACAATCCAACCTCATTATTAAACATATCTATTTCAAGATGATTTTTTCTACTGCGATCGTAAAATACACGTTTGTTTTAAGGTATAGATCACGAAACGAAAACTAACTTCACCAAATAACTTGAACTGTGGACAAAATCACTCAAAAAACAGATTAAAACTGAAACTGTCTAAAATAAAAACTATTATTAGCATCTGGTTTCTGGAGTTGCGGAGATCGCTACATATTTTTTTTCCAGTCCTCTTAGCAACCCTGCATACTGCACTAGTTCCTTTCTTAAGCCATGCAAAGAAAACTATACTTACATCCTCTGCTAAAAACCCTCAAGCTTTCTTGCTTGCTTCCTGTGGTTAAGTTTACTAACATCAACAAAAAAGCCTCTTTACATGTATCTATACCATATGCTTCTTTTTGCTTCCTCGGGATATGTTATTTCTCCTCTACTGGATATGAACAGGCAGCGAAATACCGACTGACGAGTCCGAGACTATCTGATGGAAATGGGAAAAAGGAAAGAAAGATGTAAGAAGAGAGTTTTGTGTTTCTGTGTCCAACCTGTTGAAATGGCCTTGAACTTCATTCCTCTATCTCTATAGTTCTTCTCTGTTTCTGTCCGAGTCTATGTCACTGTTGAGATGCCACTCCCTATTGGAGCTGCAAATGGGCTGTCTGGAAGATTAAGTCCTTGACTGCTGCAACATTTGCAGAAGCAAAGCAAAAACACCAAGGAGTAAACGATCAGTAAGCGGTTGTCTCCGGTCCTTAATATACCAGACAGTCCAAATCTCGGCCGCCCATCTCAATAGTCAATGGTCAAAATTGGTGAAGTATCTTCCTCTCACCGGTAATATTGAGCTAGTAAAAGATACTATCAACAAATTCAAACCATTGATTGTCTATGTCAACAGCTGAGATTTTGGACTGTCTGCTCTTAGTCCAAAGCCAACACTGGGAAGGACCCAATTCCTAAGGAAAACAGGCCTGTTTGGTATATTTTGGCTGTTTTCTGCTTTCCTTTCCCAGAAAACAGATAAAAGCTTGGCTTGACAAACCATTTTTTGGTAATTTAGTTGTGATACCAATGCAATTTTCAGAAAAGACCAAAAAGATTTCTCCCTGATCTCGGAAACCGTTTTTCCCCAAAAAAATGAAATGAATTGAAACAATTCCCAACTTTCAATTATGGAAAAAACGGAAAATGAAAGAATAACACCAAAACAATACCATACAGACACAAAGAACATTTAAGACGTGAAATCTAGCTTGTAAAGCACATACTATTTAAATACCTCTCCTGGTCATCATAACGGGTATTTATGAGCCTAACTTTGTCGTCAGCGGTAGAACCATCCCCAAAAAAATGAAATGAATTGAAACAATTCCCAACTTTCCATTACGGAAAACACGGAAAATGAAAGAATAACACCAAAACAATACCATACAGATGCAAAGGACATTTAAGACGTGAAATCTAGCTCGTAAAGCACATACAATTAAAATACCTCTCCTGGTCATCGTAACGGGTATTTATGAGCCTAACTTTGTCGTCAGCGGTAGAACCATTGTTCAGCACATCCAGCATATAACTGAAATGGTCAGCAGATGGGAAGTCTGTTTGTTCTGCACGCGCTGAAGTGTCCAAAAACAAAAAGAAACATCAAAACAGGAACGATATAGACAAAATGATTGGGTACGCGTGGATGCAAAATTATTCGATTATGTATTGTTATGTATTGTTTCAAAACCTTTAGGCAGCTTCAACTCATCCATTGAGTAGCCAAAGTACTGGTGATGGTTTTTGGCTTTGGGTGCTAATTGCATATCTGAGAGATGCTTTCTCTCTAGTTCAAGTGCCTGATGTTCTTCCATAAGTTTATGCCTGATTAATGTTGAATTGTCGCAAACTTGAGGCACTACATAGAGAAATGGCCAACGGAATACTATCAAACTCGAAGACCAGGAAAAGAAATTATACAAACGAGAGAAAGAGATGTGCATTGTTTTCATAATATTCCTCTCACTTGAGTGAAGCTCAGGTTCTTGATCATCAAAGGGTGAGCCATTGTACATGGAGTGCTGCATTTTGTCCACATATTTCCTGCACAAAATCGTAAATAACATGGTTTTTCACTTAAATGCCTTTGATTAACGTAATCTTCATAATTTTCAGGAATAGTTGAATAGATTTTATCTACTACCCGACTAGTTGACCATGATGGGATTCGTCCCCGGGGTTAGTAGGTAAATGGGCCAGATTCTGAATAACTAAAAAAAAAAAGACACTATCTTCTTCTTATGTCATTTTTCATAACAACTTTAGTATGAGGCTACATCTAGTTCTCAATATACTGAACCATGTTTTCTTTTTGAACTTAGAACCCGTAGCGATTTTTGAACACTGAACCAAAATTTGCAAGACAAACACTTTACGTATTAGCAAGTCGTGAACACTTAACTTATTAGTTAATCTTAACTTATTAACTACTGAGATTTGAGGTAGAAACAATCAAGCAGTAAATAAGATTTGGCGATTGCTTGAGTAGTATCTGTGTCATGAACTTGACTAGTGGAAGAAATCAAACATTGCGCGGTACACAAATTCAAAGAATGAGATACAAAATCCAATGGAACTGCCAACTCAAAAAAAGTGTAAAATAACAAGTTTCCCTCTTTACAAAGACCAAATGTTAACCTGTCAATAAGCCTTGACTTCTCCCTGTAAGGTTTCACCAGAACACGAGCACCGCATACGAAATGAGGATTTCCCTTTGTCAAAATCTGCTTGACTGTCTCGGCAAAAACAAAGGTCACAAACCCAAACATCCTCTTCTGTTGGCAAGGAATCCTCACATCTTGAACAGGCCCATACTTGCTAAAGAGAGGAAAAAAAAAAAAAGCCAACAATTCAACAAGGGAAAAAAAAAGTTCTAAAGCGAACAAAATAATCTCTTGGACCGTTTAGTAAATTTAAATCGTGCCAACCACGCTTACTTGAAGTAGTTGGAAACATCTTGCTCCGTAAATGTGCTCTCAGCTGGAAAAGTAAGATAAATCTGCCGAGAACTGGCATCAATCCCCCCATGATCACTTCTTTCCCCATTGAACTCCATATATTTCGGAAAATCTTCAGCCAAAATTACCGAATGCTGGCCATGAGGTCTGCATGCCAAAAGTATGAACAAAGAATCAAACCAGCGAACATGAAAATGAAATAAACCAAGAAATATTGAAATCCAACATTCCTACCTGTCAATAAGACGAATGTTGTTCTTCAATCGAGCAAGAAGTTTGGTAAGGCTATAGCCAGCCTTACCGTGTCTCTGGCTCTCAGTGAGGTAGCCCTCAGCCTGCAAACTCTTCCCATATTTCTCATAATACAACATTGGCAAAGAGGCAATCGAAACAGGAAACCCTCTCCTTGATTTCAAAAGCTCAGTGATTTCCAACTCTAACTTCTCAAGAGACCCAGGTGAGAAAAAATTGTCTTCATTATAAAACACGCTTGAACTAGGGTTGTTGAGCATCTGAGAGAAGCTTTCTGGGGTGGGGTGGAAATACCTACAGTTGTTTCCGTGCTTGCAGAAACCCTTGATATAGTAATGGCAAACCTTGAGAGGAAATTCAGGCAAGCTTGGAGACCTCCTGGTTCTAGGGCCTAATGCCGGTTCTGGGCAATAGTAATTGCTGCTAGAGAAATCCGAACCAACAGAGTTATCCAAACGATCTTCCAGTGATAGAAACTGAAGTTGGTTTTGCAGGTGGTAGTCACGATTGGCAGCTGAATCAGCGTAAATGGGTGGCGCAAATTCCACAGTATAAGGATGGTTAGCTCTTAGACTAGCAGGCGATGAGAAGGGGCGAGATGGGGATTGGGAGAAATGCACGAACTGTAGGGGGATATCCAAGGGCTGGTTTGGGATCAACTGAGGTGGGGAAATGGGAGCGGAAATTGGTGCTGTGGAGGTTAATCCAAGGCGGGTTTTGACTTTGTTAATCAGAGAGTGGAGCAAATTATCCGGGCTGAAGGCCAGACGGATCATGTCGCGATCAGCATTCTCTTGTATCAGGATATATCCGAGGATTTTAGAGACGTTTTCTGGCTCTAGTTTCTGGATCCTATTGTATACAACTTTGGTAGACTCGGGAAGGTCCATCGCCAAACCTTCACAAACAAAATGTATATCTGCATACATATTACGTGCTTATAAATCAAATAAGTACCCAAAGAAAGGGCATACATCAATGACACAGGCTAAAATATGGCAAACAAGCGTTCGGCGATTGTCTTGACAAAGAGAGAGATTAATAAAGCCAATGAAACAAGGTGAAATCTAGTAAACAATGTGATTGAGAAAGAAACTATTAGAATGTATGTCCATAGATTATAGAAACATCAGAGAATCTAAAATTTTGCTTGTTTTTGTTATATCGAAAAGGGAAGGCCATGATAGATAATGAAAACCCATGATTCTTGATCCATTTTATTAGAGTGATTGCTTTGACAACATTCACTAATTATTCCTAGTCACGAGTAGCAAAGCGAATAGATGGAATGGTCCCTAAGCTACAATGTTTAGGCCATAAAATGAACATGAGTAGGACTCATCCACAAAGCAAGAACAGCATCAGTAAGGCAGATGAGTTCCTTTTTTTTTTGTCATTTCTTTCCCCTTTGGGGTAAGATGAAACACAACAAATTAAAGAAAAAACGCATGAAATAAACCCACAAAAATAGTATGTCAAATCAATGTTGACCGAAGGAGAAACTCGAAATTAAACATGAGATCTTTCTTCTTTGGCAAGACAAAGTTGGAGAGAAATCCCATGTTCTCCACAACCCAATTGAACTAACCTCAATAAGGATTTCATCTCACCTCACGCAAACGCGCGGGAAGGACTGTGGGAGGGGCCAGAGAGATTAGTCTGGATCATCAACACACTCTTCTTTCCAAAAAAAAAAAAAAAAAAGATTTCACGACCTTATATGAAGAAAGAATAAAACTCACAAATGAGCATTTTTCTCAAGAAAAAACCTTCCAAATCTTGATCTTCATATATAATTGTTCATTTTGGGTTTTGAATAGAGAGATAGATACAGAAAATATATTGGAGACCGTGCAGGAGCTTTAAAGCCCCAAACGAACAAGCCCAAACAACCCCAGTTTCCACCACAAACTTACGATTTAACAGAAATCATTTTTTTGCATAAAATTGAAAGAATGAAAGGGGGGAAAAAGTACTCATTTTTCTCGTTTCACAGGACCAACAACTTCAATTAAAAAATATCGAAACTATTAATAATGTCTCAACAACATTTTCCGAAAAACCCCGTGACCATGATCTATATTTTCTGTAATAATTCCCCATCTCCAATTTCTTTTTCGCCATTTGATAGGATCTATTCCCAAATCCTAGGCAACAAACAAATCTTGAACATGCCGATGGAAGCCCAAGACGCCAAAGACATCTGAGACACTGAGAATTAATTGAGCAAAACCCATTAGAAAGATTACAATTTCCAGAAGAATTGAACATTGGAGAGAGAGAGAGAGAGAGAGAGAGAGAGAGAGAGAGAGAGAGAGAGAGAGAGAGAGAGAGAGAGAGAGAGAGAGGGTTAACAAGAAGTTGCATGTCGAACATTTCAAAGATGGAATACATATCTAAAACTCAGTCACAAAAAAACCCCATTTCAAGATTCATTCCTAAATTCACAAGAACACAAAAAAGAAAGTACAAAAGGGGGCACAAAAATGAACACGAAAACATTTACCTACCAAATCTCAGAGGCCTCTGAACACTGAATCAATTCATGGCCTAAAACTCCTCAGTGATTAATCACTCCTCTCTCTCTCTCTCTCTCTCTCTCTCTCTCTCTCTCTCTCTCCTGGTTTCTCCCCTGTGTCTCCTAGTTTTTGCTATTTCTATCCTCTTCTATTCCACTAGCCTAAACTACGCCCTCAATTCTGCCCAAAAACGACACCAGTCTAAAAGCAAAGTGACAGAAAGGATAGATTTTAAAGACCGCCTTGTCTTTAGTTCAAAATCAAGCACAGCTCACTCTCCCCTCTCTCCTCTCTCTCTCTCTCTCTCTCGCACATGTTATCTAACGCAGTTATAGAAGCAGAGACCCCACAACCAAAACCCACACACCCACTAAACAAACTGACATGAAAACGTACGTACAGATTTTGTTTTTAAAAATCGAGAAAAAACAACTCTTGGTTAGTACAACTTTGTACATGATCATGTTTGGAGTCGTTCTATGTTCGTAAATTCTTGTGCTTTAAATGACTCTTTTCACACGGTTGAGTTCGGAACGGCCTTTAAAATTGTATTTCTTTCATGGTTCAAATAATTTTAATTTTTTTTAATTTGTCCAAGCATTTTAGTTACTCGATTGACAGAGTCTATATGTTAAAATCCGTTATGAAATTTGAATGATTAATGGGTCATACCTGTCGTTGCAGAGATTTGCGGGAATCCCTACTATATACAAGGAGTCAGTTGAGCTTTTGGGTTTTGCTACAGGGAAATTACCAAAATAGCCTCTTCCAGACCAGTTTTGACATTGCTAGCTGGCTTTCTCACCCTCCCCCGCAGCGGTGGTGGCGGAGGTTCGAGCATTGTTGGAGTTCAGGATTATGGATAGTATCAGTGCCGGTCCATCCCCAAGGTCCAAGAGGTCGGGGCCTCATCTCAAAATTTTCAAATTTTATGGGCACTCCAATATTTTTACTGCTTGAGTTTGAGTAGGACTCTTTTGATACTTTTGCTTCTAGAAATGCAACACAACACAAGTAATATTCAAGTGATACTCATGCGTTCTTAAGATAATATATATTTTCCTATTTGAAAACTTCGTATTTTTTGTTTGTATATAATGATTAGTAGAACTTTTTATTGGTTTGGTTTTCTCATATTGTGATTGTTGTTATAAAAATTGTTTAAGTATTAACTCTTTAAAGACATATTTTTGTTTATTAGGCCTTGGGTACTAAAAACCCTTGAGCCTGCCTTGGATAGTATCTGAACCCTCTGTGGACTAATATACTTACACCCTGCTAACCCCGCCGATATATACAATATTGGGATTGGCAAGAAAAACTTGTTGGCTTTGACGTGGTAAAGTGGATATTTATATATATATATATATATATACACACACACAATAGCATATACTCGTGCCTAAATGGCATATCAGAACGTAATACTCAGCTTAAATAGACACATTTTCCAAATTTTAACCGAGATATTGAACGGCTAACAAGTTGGCTTAAATTCACTCAGCTTAAATAGAAACATTTTCAGGCGATGCCTGGGCTGGGGATAAAAGACATCAATCGCCTTGTTCTTTCTCGTTATGTATCAGTTAGATGATTAATTTGGCTTTTTGGCTTTGTCCAAATTATCTGTTATGAATTTCATTGTGTAAGTGCCGTTGGACTTTATCAATGCAGTATCTCTCACTTTTGTAAAAATAAAATAAAAAAAATAAACACGTTTTCCAAATTTCAAATGAGAAACTGAACGGCTAACAAGACAGCTTAAATTCCAATGTTCGGGATAAAGAGAATTTGAATGGTTTGTCTGTTATAGAAAATATTAATCTTCTTTTAACCGGATACCTGAACCAATTTGTAAGCATTGACTAATTTCCGGACGGTGAAAGTTAATGATCGGACAAAATCATCGGTGGCCTCATGAGTGTGTGGCCTTTTTTGGAATTATTTTATTGTGATTTTCCAGGTGGACCCACTCCTGATGCTGAAGGTGAAAATCATATTAATCAGCATCTATGTATATAGTATATACCCCAGAATCTAGAGTCCTAGACATCTACAAATGAGAGATTATTCAATGTCGTAAGGTATTAGGTGGCGATGTCACAAGTCTCTCCTCGTCATACATTATTGTAGAGTTCTCATACTTAGCTTTAAATCCCACAAAAGAATGTGATTGAGGAAAGGCCTAGGACACCATATGTGACCGTGTCTAAGAGCATTGAATAATTTTTCGTCACAAACACTGTAAAAATAGATCTGCTATGCTCCTCCACATACTATGATATTTCTTTTTCTTTTTTGTTAAATGCTTCAAATTCTATGATTATGAATCACTTAATTGGGACCCATATGCTCCATATGGACCATATCAAAATCTTACCTGTTAATTTCGAGGGTTCCACCACTCTCGGAATAATTATTCAATGTTCTCTAATATTTCATTGAGAAAAAGTTATTTCCGGATCAACCGGACAAGGGGCTGTCCGGACAATCCCGTATGGGACCCATTCGCGCGTTTTTTTGAAAAATCCGAACCATGCATCTTGTAGGGCTCGTAAAATAATGTATTTATGCAAAAAATCAGTTTTGTCCGAACATTAATAGGTATGTCAAAAGTTGAGTTTATACACGAAAAAATGGACGACCGTGATCTGTCAACTATCTTTAAAGTTAAATTGTTCACTTATGGTCGTCCATTTTTTCGTGTAAAACTCAACTTTTAGCGGTTCAGATCTCTATGCGCTCAAATTCAATCCGAATAATCCGTGCTGAGATGAACGGCCGGACCCCGCTCGGCACGGGGTGCTCGGCAATTACTATAGCAAAAAGATTTTTAAAAAGGAATGAATTAAATGTTCCACTACTCATGTAAAACTGAAATACTAATAGCAGTAAATTGTTTTTGGCATATTTGCCTGATGCATGTATATATGCGCAAAGACAAGAAAGAGAGAAAAGTAAATGAGAAGATTGGCAAACAAAGGTAGTGTATTAGAAACTTGATTAGCGAGTTTAAACTTATCCAATTCCTATTCTTAATGTCTTACCTGTCGCCAGGGAAGGATAATTAAGACATGCTTAGGTAACTCCTAATTGCAATTTAATTGTAATGATTTTGTATGTTGTTACTAAACGTGTTTAATTCCACGTTTTTGTGGTCCTCTACATTCCTCAAGTTCCAAATGAAGTGTAAGTTTTTTCGTTTGTTTGTACTTGTTCAAATTTGGACATTTTGAGGCTCATAGGGTGTTTTTTGGGCTTTGCTCATCAGTGTTTGGGCTAAGTTTGCTTTTTAGGGCTTTGGCCCTCTGCCCATTTTCCAACATTTTGATGGATTATCTTTCCCTCTTTCCTACTTGATGTACCCCTATCAGGTTTCTTAATAAATTTTTCCATATAAAAAAAAACTTTAGAGTGTTTTTGAACCCCTCATTATCCACAAGATCTTTTGTAACAACCACCGGTTAATTTCTCTGTTTTAACTTATTGTTTTGTAGAGGCAAAAACACATAGGGGAGTGTCGTTAGACAGTAGTGGAGCTAGGATTTTAACCTCGGGGGTCCGCTTAGTAGATATATACTTTTTATCAGAATGTGTACTTATTATATTATAAAAGTTTTTGTACCAGTACATTACATTTGTATATTGAATTATTGAAATGATTATAGACTAATGCAGTTAAAGTATACTAATCATTTTATTTTTTCCTTTAGACTACTTCGACTGTCATGTGCTTAATTTTTTTATTTATGGAAGAAATTGAGAAACGAGAATGTAAAATAACCGGTTGTTTATCAAATCAAATTAAAATTATTAAGATTATAAGTAGCTGCACACTATTATCAATAATATTCAAAATCGAATATATACAAAATAAAAATTATAAAACTCGAGAGCTCGGGGTGCTGGGGCCGGGCATGAGAGTGGCAAAATCACTTTCCTTTAATTTAATTGCTGCTCTAAACCTTTAGGCTCTGTTTGGAACTTGAAGAAAGGAAAGGAAAGGAAAAGAAAATAAAGTGGGAGGAAAATGAGAGGAAAATAGGAAGAAAAATTTACTGTTCATAAAACTTAAAAGTGTTTATTTTCTTGTCACTTTCTCTTCAACCAAACAATAGGAGGGAAATTTTTTTAATTTTCCTTTCTTTTCCTTTCTTTTCCCTAAGTTCCAAACAGACCCTAACCTTCCCTTGGACCCAAGAGTAGAATGGTTTGGGCTTCCTCAAAACCTTCCCAAGGGCCCATACTGTGGGCTTGACCCGACTACCGAAGCTCCACCACTATTCGGACCCACACAAAATGTGCGGATCTCCAGCAATCGTTCGTCAGCACTCGGCAGGAAAATTTCATGGAACTCGTTAACCCCTTCATATGATCTGAGAGATACGTCGACGATACACACATAAACGCGTAGAATCGGCCGGGCGTGATGTACCAGTGGAGGAAATTCGAGTTCTTCGAGGAGAAATTCGCCGGGAAGTGCTCGATCCCCGAGGACGTCACCGGCGACGTCACCTGCTGCTCGAGCGGCAGGGGGAAGATCATCGTCGGCTGCGACAACGGCGCCGTTAGCTTGCTCGATCGGGGGTTGAAGTTCAACTACGGCTTCCAAGCGCACTCTGCCTCCGTCCTCTTCCTCCAGCAGCTCAAGGTCTGATCATTTTGCTTCTTCTCCAGTCGGTTCATTCTCATTCCAATTGATGCTAATTGTTTTCTTTTCTTATGCATTGGGAGTTTTTCATCTAGTTGGAAAACTGATTAGGGTTTTTAGTTCGGAATGAAGGGCTCCATTCCCAAAAAAAAAGATGTCAATTTTTTATATTCGTGTCATTTTTTTTTTTTTTTTTTTGAATATGGTGTCATTTTTCATTATATCTTTCAATCTTTAATATTTTTTCATGAATTTGAAAACCTTTTATAATAGACTAATTGAGAACTATCAAAGATTTGGAGATCCATAGTGAAAGATATAAGGAATTGAATAAAGCCGAAAAGGAACTGGTGGGCAGATCCGAACCTATCATCCGGCTTATTTGATACCGTTCTGTGATTTGTGGTATGGTTATGGTTCTCGGAAAATAAGAACTAGTACTAATTTTGGTTTGGTCATGGGTGCTGTAATTAGAATTCACGGGTAAAACCGGAGCGAATGGATTTGATCACTCTCTATACGTGTATATATGTAATTAAATACTTGTCGTGGTTGATAAGTAATAACGGAGTTGCCTTATTCGAACTAATGTTCTTGGAAAATTATTACTAGTAATTTTGGTTTGGTTATTGGTGTTGTAATTAGAATTCACAGGTAAAACCGGAGCGCAACGATTTGATCACCCTCTGTATGTGTGTATATGTGATTGTATAAGTACATGTATTGGTTAATAACTGAGGTTTTTTTTCCGATCAGCTTGGTTAATAACTGAGTTGCCTTGTTCGACCTAATGATTTTCCTTTTTTGAAGTTTCATCCACAGTGATGATGGGGGTTTAGGAGGTCCCATTTCACCAGCATAAAATTTTTTTTTTGATCGGCTTCACTAACATAAATGTTATGGATTATTTTGGTACAATTTTTGTGAGGTGCTTTATTAGTGGGAGAATTTTGATTAATGTTGAACTAATTTGGATTTTGATTGATCATGAAATTGCTATAACTATGATACGACTTTGTGACTCCATGGTTTTGGGGTAAGTGTTTGGATGCTAATAGAGCAACAGAGGAGAACATGGTGTCAAACCAGAACCGGACTGATCATGCGGTTTGGTTTTGGCCAGGTTCTGCATGTATGACAGCCAGGTGCTTGGAACTGTTCAGAATGATCTGGTTTCTACATTTGTACATAACTGCACCACCGTGTGCACCCTAAGTTCAAGGCTGAATTCATACGAAACTGCACCAATCTAGATCGTGTGCACCCCTAAGTTCAAGGCTCCATTTGGATAGTGGAGGATTTAGAATGACAGGATTGAAGTTCATTGTCAAAAAAAACCATAACATATCTAGTTTAGTGGCTTGAGCATCGAAGGTGGAGCAGGGATTTAACATAAAAGGGTTGTGTTTTAGTTGGTTGCTTGTATACCTGGAGTTCTTAACATGAATGATTTCATATCTCCACAAGTTAAAAGTCATTTCAAATCTATCATGATAAAGCTGAAAACCTCAATCTTGAATCTATATGGAAACCATGAATCCAAATTTGAGCTATTGCAGTGAATAGTAATGGCTGCCACTTAATTTGAAATCCGCATGAATCCAAACAGATGAATGGGATGATGTCGGGATTTTTGTGGTGCTTTGTTAATCTAGCTTAGTTGTGGATTGAAATTGATGCGTGTGTTTTTGGATAAACCAGCAACGTAATTACCTAGTAACTGTGGGGGAAGATGAACAAATATCGCCGCAGCTATCATCTATGTGCCTGAAGGTTTTTGATCTCGACAAGATGCAACCGGAGGGATCAAGCACATCAAGCCCTGAATGTGTTCAGATCTTACGGATATTCACATATCAATATCCAGAAGCGAAGGTATGTAGTTGCTTCTGTTTGCTCTTTGCTTTCTCATCTCACACGGGAAACTTGTCAAGGAATTAAGTAACATGTGCAACACTTGAAGTCGACTATGAGTACAAGTAAAACCCCCATAACCAAATCCTAATAGCAGAAGAGGAAGTTCATAAGGCAACACTTAGATGTCTTAATGACATTGGCAGCTTCAAACGAGTAAGATGCCCCTTGGACCTAAAACTTTTGGGCCCACTTATCAAAAAGCTGTGAACAATATTTTCCATGAAATGCAGATTACTTCATTTTTGGTTCTGGAGGAAGCACCGCCAATCTTACTTATAGCAATTGGATTAGACAATGGTTACATTTACGGTATTAAAGGGGACATTGCACGTGAGCGTATCAAGCGCTTCAAACTGGAGGTGTATAGTCATACAGACAAAAGCCAGTCTTCCATAATGGGAATGGGATTTCGTGTGGATGGTCAAGCAACTCAATTATTTGCAGTTACTCCAACTTCAGTGAGCTTATTTAGCTTGCAGACTGAACCATATAGTCAGAATACCCTTGATCAGATTGGATGCAACTCTAACGCTGTTGCAATGACTGATCGTTCGGTATGCAGTTCTTGGTTATCAATTTTTTATTTTTCCCGTAGACAAATTTATTGTTGATATTTTCTTTTGTCCTGATTGTTGCATTACTGTCCTTGCAGCAGGAGCTAATGATTGGTCGAGATGAGGCTGTGTATTTCTACGAAGTTGATGGTCGTGGACCTTGTTGGGCCTTTGAAGGAGAGAAGAAATTCCTTGGCTGGTTTCGTGGTTATCTTTTATGTGTCATTGCAGACCACAGAAGTAACAAGAATACATTCAACATCTATGACCTGAAGAACCGTTTAATTGCCCACAGTTTTGTTACCAAGGAAGTTTCTCAGATGCTTTGCGAATGGGGTAACATAATACTTATAATGGCGGACAAATCAGCTCTGTGTATTGGGGAAAAGGACATGGAAAGCAAGTTGGATATGCTTTTTAAGAAGAATCTTTACACGGTTGCCATAAATCTTGTTCAAAGTCAACAAGCTGATGCTGCCGCAACAGCTGAAGTGTTGAGGAAGTACGGGGATCATTTATACAGCAAACAAGAGTATGATGAGGCCATGGCTCAGTATATAAACACCATAGGTCATCTTGAGCCTTCATATGTGATACAGAAGTTTTTAGATGCTCAAAGAATCTACAACCTTACAAACTACTTGGAGAAACTACACGAGAAGGGGCTTGCTTCAAAAGACCATACAACTCTTCTGCTAAATTGTTACACGAAGTTGAAAGATGTTGAAAAACTTAATGTATTCATCAAACGTGAGGACGGTGTTGGGGAGCATAAATTTGATGTTGAAACTGCAATAAGGGTCTGCCGTGCTGCCAATTATCATGAGCATGCAATGTATGTAGCAAAGAAGGCAGGAAGACATGAATGGTACTTAAAGATCTTACTTGAAGATCTGGGTAGTTATGAAGAAGCATTGCAGTATATTTCTAGTCTTGAACCTAGTCAAGCTGGGGTGACAGTAAAAGAGTATGGAAAAATTCTCATAGAACACAAACCAGATGATGCTATTGAAATACTCATGCGACTTTGCACAGAGGATGCTGAACTAGCCAGGAGAGGTTCTTCTAGTGGTTTATACACATCCATGTTACCATCCCCTGTTGATTTTCTCAACATATTTATCCATCATCCGGAAGCACTTATGAACTTTCTGGAGCAATACACAAACAAAGTGAAGGACTCACCTGCTCAAGTAGAGATTCACAACACTCTCTTGGAGTTATACTTGTCGAATGACTTGGATTTCCCATTAATATCACAAGCTAACATTGATGAACCTCCTACTAATTCCAGAGGGGGAAGGCCATCAGCACCAGCGGTAATGTCAAGACCGAAGACCAATGGTAAATTAAGTGTGTATCAGAAAGATTTGAATAAGGAAAAGTATCATCAGGAGAGACTTCAGAAGGGGCTACGCTTGCTTAAGACTGCATGGCCATCAGACCTGGAGCATCCACTCTATGATGTTGACCTTGCTATAATTCTGTGTGAAATGAACGAATTTAAAGAAGGTCTGTTATATCTCTACGAGAAGATGAAACTCTTCAAAGAGGTGACAGCTTGCTACATGCAGTCCCATGATCATGAGGGTTTGATAGCATGTTGCAAGAGGCTGGGGGATTCAGGTAAGGGAGGTGACCCATCCCTATGGGCTGATGTGTTGAAGTACTTTGGCGAACTTGGAGAAGATTGCTCGAAAGAAGTCAAGGAAGTTTTGACTTATATTGAGAGAGATGACATCTTGCCTCCTATCATTGTTCTCCAGACCCTGTCTAACAATCCATGTCTCACTCTCTCTGTCATCAAAGATTATATAGCTAGGAAACTTGAACAGGAATCAAAGCTAATTGAAGATGACAGGAAAGCTATTGACAAGTATCAGGTTGGTGTTACAGTTTTCTCTACTCTATTTGTTCTTTGGATTTACCTAGAATGAAGCTTGTGCTAAAATACTAGATTTTTGATGGACAAATTACCTCTTGCCCTGCTGCACATCAACACATCACTTGAAAATTGAGCTAGAGCTGTAGAGCTTATACTGTGTGAAGGTACTAGCATGGGGCATATGCATTTTCCCCTTGCCATAGACGGTTATGGAAACATAACACTAGACTATTAGCTCACATTACGCGTGTGCATTTCATGTGTATGAAGATCAACAGTTTTGTGAGAATGTTCCCTCCTTTTCTTGTTTTGTGAGAATATAACCTTTCCCTCGTTTTCTCCAGTCAAACAGTTTCCTTACGAATGAAATGGCTTTCAAACTCATTCAATTGGATGGGATGTTCTTACATAAAATCATTGGTTTCTTAGAAACAAAAAAACTTTAACATGGGCCTTCCGAAAATGTATTGATATGGCTTCAATTTGAGGGAAATGCCTAAAAGGCGAATTTTATTTACTAGTATTGGTGAAAAATGCCATAGTCACTGCTAAAAGAGTCTCCTGTAGTATTATGATTCTTCTGGTGAAAAGGTGGACTACGAGAGCCTGGCTATACGAGTTCAGCATCTTTTAAGGATCAGTGGCCATGGCCTTATGCCACTGGTGAGAAGATTGTCATTCAGATTCAAGACTGTTGAGATATAAGTGCATACAATGGGTTCAAATATTTCAAAATCCTAGAATGGCTTTTGCATCTACATTTTACATTCATTTATATTCAAGACTGTAGAAATAGAAGTGTATGCAATGGGTTCTACCATTTCAAAATACTAGAATGGCTTGATGTACATTATGTTTGTCTAGAAGTGGAATGATTTGTGCTGCGTGTGATTCGACAATTGTAATTAGCTACTAAAGGGTTCACATAATCAAACTTTTGGCACTCCATTTCCTTTAGGTTCTTATCTCTACCAGTCATATATCTCTCATTGTGAATTAATCTAAGACAGACATATATGACATCCTATCCCCAGCTGAAATGCTTGTTCAAATGAGATAACAGAATGGTCTGAACTGAATAATATTTTCCTCAAAATTGTGCAGGAAGAAACTCTGGCAATGCGGAAGGAAATCCAGGATCTTAGGTCAAATGCCAGAATCTTCCAGCTTAGTAAGTGCACTGCTTGCACTTTTACCCTTGACCTCCCTGCTGTCCACTTTATGTGCATGCACTCATTCCATCTGCGTTGCCTGGGTGACAATGAGAAAGAATGTCCAGAGTGTGCTCCTGAGTACAGATCCGTCCTGGAAATGAAGAGAAGCTTGGAGCAAAATTCCAAAGACCAGGATCAATTCTTCAATAAAGTGAAGAATTCAAAGGATGGGTTTTCTGTGATTGCGGAATATTTTGGGAAGGGAATCATTAGCAAAACTCGCATTCGAGGAAATGGCACTCTTGGAGCAGGCAACTCGTCTTCCAGCAGCGGCTTCTGAGATTCATTATACGCGCGTGCTTTTACCTTGAATTCTCACTCTTACTCATTGGTTTGCTAACAAACCTTGTGAAGGAATTTTTGAATGTGGGTCAGAACTGAGTGAAGTCGTGGCTTCTCTGCAACTAATGGTTATTGGCAAATATAAATGGCCGCTAACACCTTGTTTGACCCAGTTGGTCAAGTCAATGGGAAGTGAGAAATTCTGTGGCTTCTCACAGAAGTGCATGCAAGGGTTGGTTATGAAATGTTTACCACGGAGGTATGTTAGCCTAAAATCCCACTCGGCAAGTTCTCAATGAATAGACTGGTCTGTATCTTCCATTTTCTGGCAAATCAATTAATTATATTGTAGATTTTTGTTCACATGATTTTTGTTTTGTTTGTGCTGTGTCTGTAAGTGTACTATGCGAGGGCTGGGATTTGACTTTGTGCGTGTCAGCCAATTATCATTTTTTTCGTTAATAGTGCTAGTTATTCGGTTTCAACATGTATAGGAACATGTTTATGTTATTTTTTCGTTAGTATAGAGTTTTCTCCGTACAGGTTTAATTTAGGTTGTGATCTCTGTCGAATTGTTAATTCATTCTGACGAATACTATCAAGATTGATGCTTTTGATGTAGTTTTTATTTGCTTCAATTTTATATGATCTTGTTTCCACTAAACAAGAAGTTGTGGACCACAACTTTTTGGTTTTGTCCTTTTTCAAATTGTTTTCGCGTTTGTTAGTTTTGTGCCTAACTTTTATAAGCTTTTTCTTGGATGTTTCTCAAAATACTTGTGTAAAAATCATAATTTTTTACTTTTCAAATTTCTGTCGTTGAGACGCACAACTTGATGGTTAGTGGAAACACCTAGGTTCTTAAAATACCTCTCTGTCGGCCTATCAGAATGAAACTGAGGTGATTTGTCTCTCATACCTAGAAGTTGGATGCCATTCCTATCGACTGTAAGCATTGTTGTTCATTGTTTTATTTAAGAGAAAATTTCAAAATGGCACCTGAACTTAAGTTTATTTCAATTAAACACCTGTACTAACAAAATTTTCAAATTTAGACACCTGAACTTAAGTTTATTTCAATTAAACACCTGTACTAACAAAATCCCAAAATTTAGACCCCCGCTATTATATTTCGTCCCAAAAATTGCTGATATGGCATCTTCAACCTGTTTAAGTTGCCCAATTGCACTGTTTCCAATAGGGGACGATGAAGTTTGCCTATGGGTTTTGCTTGGGTGCATCTTCTCTTGTTGGAAACATGTGCAATGAGGCAATTTAAACGGGTTGGAGATGCCATGTCAGGAATTTTTGGGACAAAATATAACGGTGGGGGTTTAAATTTGGAAATTTTGTTAGTACAGATGTTTAATTGAAATAAACTTAAGTTCAAGTGTCTAAATTTGAGAATTTTGTTAGTACATGTGTTTAAATGAAATAAACTTAAGTTCAGGTGTCTCTGTGACATTTGGTGCAAAGTTCATGTGCCATTTTGAAAATTTCCCTTTATTGAATATATCTTAATGGATGAAGTGGTTAGATGAAAATCTGTCAAGTTGGAAGCTGATTAGGGATTGCAACTGCTTACTCCTCTCTACATGCTTGTCGTGCATATGTTATGTGAGAAACCGATCCCAGGAAGGAAAAGACTTGTATTATTTGTGTGACTGTGTCAAAGGAGATTACAAAAATCCAATAATTGGGAGTTAACTAACCAATAATGCTTAGATAATTTGGTGACAATGTGAGATTTTTTCGCCATTTAGTGTCGTCGTCGTTAGCGGCGTTGCTTTAGTGGTTGATCTTGTCTGTTGATGTGGAAGCTTTAGGACAAAATGTTCCATACTTTTCTGGAACTTTTTAGCTCCAGAAATGCTTTCTATTTTTGCTTGTGAACTTTTATACCGGTAGTCGTGGTTCATGTGATGACCCCCACTAAACAACATTTGAGTAATATATGATCACTAGATTCCTTGAAATATCTATGGAAGTGTACACACAGATATATGTATATATGTAGTTATGTACGCATTCATTCATTCGTATTTTTGGTTCAATAATTTTATCGACTGAACCTGGTAAACGCAGTTCATAGGATAATCGTGGAGTTGTCTTTTTTTTTTTTTGGGTAAACTATAGTTAACCCCCTCTAACTAAGCCTCACGTGCACTTTGCCCCCTCTAACTTTTTTTTTGGCACTCAACCTCCTCTAACTAACTGAAATTCAAACGGTCATAACTTCAAACGGTCATAACTTCTTTGTCCGAAATCGAAAACATGCAAATTATATATCTTCGAGGTCTTGAAGTCAGCTTTATAATGACATCAAAATCACATCATGATTCAAAACACAGAAAGTTATGATCAATACGGTCTTTCTGTCTACCAGCCCTTACTCTTTTGATCATAACTTTCTGTGTGCTTTGAATCGTGATGTAATTTTAGTGTCATTAGAAAGCTGACTTCAAGACCTCGAAATTGATATATAATTTGCATGTTTTCGATTTTGGACGAAGAAATTATGACCATTTGAAATTATGACCGTTTGAATTTCAGTTAGCTAGAGGGGATTGAGTGCCAAAAAAAAAGTTAGAGAAGGCAAAGTGCATGCGAGGCTTAGTTAGAGGGGGTTAACTATAGTTTGCCTCTTTTTTTTTCTTTCCAGCTTGCGGAGTTCTTTTGAACTTTTCAAGTCGGAAGCAATTAGTTTTCGTTCCCATATCAAAAATTATTGAATCGAACTTCCGTTCGTATATCCCCATTCGTATGTCCCTTTCCGAACATTCGTTCAGTCAATGTTCTTAGCAGTGTTCTTGTTTCCATGTTTGGAAAGTAAATTGCCAGGAACGTTACTTTCATTCCCGTATCAAAACTCTAGTTGCATATTTGAATATTACGAAAGTTGATATACTCTCTTACAAACTCTAATTACTTACTACACTAACCTGTAAGGGGTTTGGTCAAATGGGCGTGAAAAAGTAAATAAGTACTTATCCTCGAGGGTCGCATGTTTGAATCTTACGAAAGCCAAATATTGAGATTTGTCTGATCGTTAACTTCAGGACATCAGGAGCGGTTGAAATGCATGCAAATATGCATGCAATTTGATACGAAAATCTTGGTAATAAAGAAAGAAATAGGTCCCAAACGAATTACTACTCTCTTTTCAGCCACATCATCATTACTGCAATCTCTAGCCGTCAGAAATTGACCCGAGACATGTTCGACAATCACACAGCTTTTACCTATAATTCCCTCCGTCCTAAAAAGAATAATAATTTTTGAAATTCGAGTCATTTTTCATTACTTATATATTTCAATCGATAATGTTTTTCATGAATTTGAAAACTTTGTATAATAGAATTAATAAAAAAATTATCAAACAAGACCAATATTGTATATTTTTTGAGATCTATATTGAAAGATATAAAGAGTTAAAATTGGCAAGGATATTATAAATTGACATCTACTTAGCCACGGAGGGAGTAATAAAAGTGCTTTAACATTCAAGAACCCCCATCTACAAGAAAATCTTTTTCAGGAACTTACTAAGACCACCTTCCAGAACTCCAATAAGCTGCTTATTTTTTAAGAATACAATTTTAAATTCAAAAATCATGTTTTTAAGCAAATAATTTTTCTAGCAATATGGATCTTGTTTGATAATCTCATTGAGATCTTTTAAATAATACAAATAAAATTAAAAAATTATTTTTCATTTACATTATTTTTGAATTTGAAAATGTGAAATAAACTATTTATTTTTTAAGAAGGTTTCTAGAACAGGCCCTAATAAACTTTAGCTCCTGTTTCACATAGGTTTGCTTTTTTTTTTGGGGGGGGGGGGGGGGGGGGGTGTTGGAGATTTTTGGTTTTTGTCCTTATCCAAATTTTGTTCGCATTTGTTAGTTTTGTTTCAAATTTTTGTGGATTATTGATTCGTTTCAACGAGAGAAATCGGAAAAGTAAAAATTATAACCTTACTCAAATATTTTTGGAATTATCCAAGATAAATCCCAAAAATCCCCGCTTTTTGGGCTTTACATTGGATGTTTTTCAGAATATTTGGGTAAAAGTTACTATATTTTAAAAAAATTCGGTTCCCCTCAACAAGACAAACCAATAATCCACAGAATTTAACGCAAAACTTGTCAATAATCTATACTACTATATACTAAGCAAATGTAGTTTCCAAAAATAAAATCAAGCTCTCTCCTTAATTCTCTCTCCTATGTAGCATTTTCTTAATAAATTCCTTTTCTTATCTCTTTTTTCTCCTATACTTTTCAAAATACCACAAGTTAAGAAAAAAAGCTTCCAAACTTCCTTTGATGCTCAAACATTTTTTCATTAAAAGTTTCACATTTAATGTGAATAATAAATAATAAGGGGTAAATAACATAACAAGCTAGGCTTTACCTGTACCTATAAATAAACATAATATAATTTTCTACTTGCTCCCGTGCATAGTATGGGTAGGACGCTTGTTTATTTTAATCAATAGGTATCTGTAATTTTAACGTGGGGAGATTAATAAGTATTTAATATTACGGAGATCGTAATATTTTTAAGATAAGGACGAGAGTGCAGTTACAATTTTGTAGTGGGGTGAATTATAATTAGTGAAATAAGAAATAGAATCCTGGTGAGATTAGAGTTTCTTTTACATTGGGAGCCAGGACTTATTACTCCTTAGGTTCTTATCGTAACCCTATATATACACATTATGCTTTATGGGTTAGTTACACATTTTCTATTATTCACGGAATAGAGAGAGACTTAGGGAGAGCAAACAGATCACAAAAGAGTCCACAATCAGTTCATGTTCTAGACGTGTGGGGAATACGATAGAAGATCGTAAGGTACAGTCGAGTAGAATTCGTGGCTTATAGCAATACGTGTTATAACAAGTTTTTTATTAACGCTTTAACAAGTTCAATCAGCATTCGTGTTGCGGGATTTAAGGTAAAACCCTAGTTCCGCCTTGTAGGATTTTACGGGGGTTTTTTTCGTTGTATAATCTATGCGTATCATCACTGAGTCTTGGGAATTCGGTTTCCCAACAGTAACAAGTACGAAAAAAATTGAATAATAATAAAAAATAAAAAAAAAACGAAAAAGCTATGTGAAACAGGGTCGTAAATGTACAGAACGCACACATATAGCAATCAACCAATTCAGCTATGGCATTTTGGTTTGATGTCAAAATGACCTGTTTTAAAATATGTAACGGGGTGCATGTTTCCGGTAGTGAAAAATTTGTAGATTTTTATTTGTGGTTAGGTGTTTTCTGCAATGAATAAGTTGTTGAAAAATGTCAAGTTATTTCCGGTAGTGAATAAATTGTTGATGGGTTTGGGAGTAAAGTTATTGTAGTAAATTTTTTTTTGTTGACAACTTTTTTGTTAGTGGAAACGAAATGGTAAAATGCTGAAACTTTTTTATTAGTAGAATGAAATGGTAAAATGCGTCAAGTTTTTAGTATTTTTTGTTAATGAAAACACCCCCTTATGATTTACCGTTCAGGAAAAAACCTGGAGATCTTAGTAATTTTAATACTCCACTTTTAACCGCAATCTTTTTTAATTGTCTACTGTTTGGATAAAGAAAAAAAAAACACTACTCCAGTTCAGGATAATGTTTTAAAAAGCAGAAAGTCTACGCCAACGCTTAGCTTTTATCGCTCCTCCTGCTATTCTTAATTTTATTGTTCAAAAGTATTTTAGATGGTTCAGATTTTAAAAAATTCTTCCAACTCTTTCTTGGTGGGAATAATTTTTTTGAAATCTAAACTATTAATTGTCGAGACGGATGATGCAATGTTAAATGGTGAAAAAGAACGGCTGAGCATAACACCGTTGAGGTGGAATTTGGCGTGTGGGGCACAAATGTTTTCTGACCGACACCGATACCCACAAGAGTTAATGTGTACGACTTTACATTTAATGTCGCTATAATGTGCCCAATGGGCTTACTGCAGAAATTACAATATTACAATAGACAAATTAACAGTCTGAATTGTGGAAATCTCGCTCTCTTTAAGGAAATTCAAGCCCTCTACAGTAACAAATCGGTGCAGTAGAAAATCTCTGGATATAAACAGCCCGATAATTTATCGTATGGTTCGGACCTATTCTGTACAAGTAGGAGAACTCAAAACTCCACAAAAGAATACCCTTACACTTAGCCCAAGATTCTCACACCGATTAGTGTTTTTAGAGAACAAAGATGGAAGGGAGAATTGAGTATGGAAAGGCTAAGTGTTTTGGAGAAGTCTTAGTATTGCTATATGTTTGCAAAACCACTTATGCAAGTTATATATAGGTAAGAAAGAATTCATAGCATATCTTTTCATTAATGACTAAATCTCATGGGATAGATATGAATTCAAATTATATATTTTCTATTAATGACTAAATCCACTTGGATATGAATAGATTTGCTAGATATGAATAGATATGCTCTAGATTTGCTAGATATGGATAGATATGAAAGATATACTCCTGATTCTTTCTAGATTTGCTAGGTTTTCTCCTTGATTCTTCTAGATTTGGTCATAGATATTCAAACAACCGCTAAGATAAAAGCCTCTCAAGCAGATATACACATGACTTGAAAAAGTCTAGCACCAAAAAATGTATAGAAATTTAATATTAAAATAATAAATTTCCAACAAGAAGTGGTCATTTTGCCAGGCTGTAAATTTCATTGAGACATTGGCCATTGCCTTTCCTCAAGTAAAAGAGTACGTTTTTAAGGAATTTTGGGCAACGTGTAATCTACATTTATTACTTTTGCTATGTTTTTGGGATTTTAGAACTGATTGTACCTTCTAATGGAATTGGTTTAAAATTTAATTGATGGGATTGATTAATTTGTGAAGTTCGGTCTAAGAATTACGAAGTTGAGTTCCTGAAATTGGTAAGAGTTTAGAACCCGGAAAGGTGATACTGAAACTGAGCTTCCCTTATTGAGTGAAACGAAACGAAACGAGAAAGAAAAAGTTTGTCTTTGAAATGAACCATGGTCAGGCTATTTCAAACCAGAACTGTACCTTTTCCGGTGGTTATTTTCCCGAACTCATTGAACCGTAAT
Organism: Rhododendron vialii; assembly: GCF_030253575.1. NCBI lineage: Eukaryota > Viridiplantae > Streptophyta > Magnoliopsida > Ericales > Ericaceae > Rhododendron > Rhododendron vialii. Next base: position 35,059,074 of record NC_080562.1, read on the forward strand.
GATCAATTTGGTTCCTGGTTTAAGTTAAAACCTCATCTAACCAAAACCCTCTAGCCGACTAGTAATTCTTCATAGTTGTCTTTGCCAATTATGATGAGTTGATATGAGGTTACCATGTGACCTTGTTTATTCTGTTAATGGATGTTTTCCAGTCTTTAAAATTAGTTCAACTACTGATCATTTGTTTGGGTTGCCAAGAAAATGAAGGAAAAGAGGAAAGGAAAAGAGGAAAGGAAAATGCAATCTTTTCCAGCCCTGTGTTTTTGTTAGAACTCAAATCAATTTCCTAATGGCAGCCGTAAGCTTAGTTGACAGGTTAGTTTTCTCTGCCCCCATCTCCTTGACAATTTTCAATAACCAGACTTACGGAATCATTTTCCCGCATCGCTTTCCCAACTGTTTAACTTACAGCCAATCAAGAAATTTAATGTTTAACACAAGAAGTTTTATTGGTTCAAAGATCAAGCTTTGGAATGCAGTAGTAGTGCTTGGCTAAAAGCCTAAAATTCTATCTTGTGTTGTATTTTAGGGACTGAAAAGCTTTGAACAAACAGAGTTCCATCCTATCCTGGTTGCTGCTATCTGTCTTGCAAATGGCTTCTTCGTCTTTGTTTTCTATATGTCCATTACAAGGGCCCGTGTCTGTTCCTAAAACAATGAAGTGTTACAGAGACTTCCTCACCAATTATTCGAGTCTTTTTAAGCAGTCATCCGACACCCGATCACACTCAAGGGTGTTATTCAATGTGAAATCAATAAGTTGGGAGCAAAGAGGGATGCTGTTACCAAGGAATATGGTCAAATGTCAAGCGCTGGATGTTGACAATAAACCTTCAATTTTGGTTGGGAACAAGTTTCAACTAGATGACGTGATTGAAGCTCAGCAATTCGATAGAGATATTCTTACTGCTATATTTCAAGTGACGCGTGAGATGGAGAAGGTTGAGAAAAACTCACCCGGCCGCCAAATTCTTAAGGGGTTTCTAATGGCTACCCTATTTTATGAGCCTTCAACTAGAACTAGGCTTTCTTTTGAGTCTGCCATGAAATGATTGGGTGGGGAAGTTCTGACAACAGAAAATGCACGAGAGTTTTCATCAGCTGCAAAAGGAGAAACACTTGAAGGTTAGTTGGCTTACTTTTGGGTGGTGGTTGCCATATCGTTCTGATTTTGAGGCTAAATCTTGATTTGCAGATACTATTAGAACTGTTGAAGGGTACTCGGATATAATTGTGATGAGGCACTTTGAAAGTGGCGCTGCCCAAAGAGCAGCTGCTACCGCCAGTATTCCTGTTATTAATGCTGGGGATGGTCCAGGAAATCATTCAACTAAAGTAAGCAATTTTTTTCCCCAATGTAATCGCCTGGCAGAATAATGGAAGTTACTTGTTTCTGTTTTTCATTTGGTAATATTGATGTCCATAAGCCCCTATTTTTTAAGCACTGCTTGTGCTTTGTATCCATGATACTGGCTCTTCTAGACGTATACACAATTGAGAGAGAAATAGGAAAGCTAGATGGAATTAAAGTTGGTCTTGTTGGAGATCTAGCAAACGGAAGGACTGTCCTCTCACTTGCTTATCTGCTTTCGAAGTATGAGGATGTCAAGATCTACTTTGTCTTGCCTGAGGTGGTTAAAATGAAGGTATATAGAGAACAACTTCAAGGTTTTGGTAATTAGCCTTGTCTTTAACAATCTCAAGAATAAATCTGCCTTCAAATTGAAACCAGATGACTCTAGATACAAAGAGAAGTCAGAAAAGGATTTTGAAGGTATGATTGGCCACATTTCTTTTTGTTTCCCTCATTTTAGGATGACATAAAAGACTTTCTGACATCAAAGGGAGTGAAGTGGGAAAAAAGTGATGATCTAATGGAAGTTGCTTCTAAATGTGATGTGCTGTACCAAACTCGTATTCAGCGAGAAAGGTTTGGAGAGCAAACTGATCTTTACGAAGAAGGTCAAGGAAAGTACATTGTAGATGGGGCTGTCTTGGGTGTGATGCAAAAGCATGCTGTGGTTATGCACCCTCTCCCAAGGCTTGACAAGGAAAAGTTGTTTGTTCATCGTCTCCTTGTCTTTCAATTTCAACAATGACTTCCATATTAGAACAGTCATCTACAACAAGCACTTGGAGTTGCTCTAGGTGTCTCGCAATGGAGAGGTTGAAGAGATATTTGAATGTACACTTCTCGGCAATTAATGTACTTAAGTTGCAGAAAGATCTTGACATACTTTGTTGTGGAGTTTGTAGAAACTTATCTGGTCTTCCAAGAAGATGTTCGCCACCATCACAAGTTACAACTCGAAGATACTTCACGTTAAAGAACCCACTTGCACGAAGCATCTCTACCAAACCTTTCACTTTATGGAGATATAACACTTTCAGATTTCAACTTGTCTTCTAAGGGAACACTGGAGAGTTTTAAGATACTTGTGGACGATTGTTCTAGTTCATTGTTACCAAAATATGTAATCCTTGGACAATGTGCACCAATCGATATTGTAAATCTGGCCAGATTTTCAAAGCAGAGGTTGTTGGGTGATGATTTGCCTTGTGGTATATGAGCTTTTAAAGTGGTTAAACAGGTTAACGAGTTCAGTTCAACCAGGCTTGCATTCCATCTTTCTTCGTTAGTTGCTTTGTCTTGCCACTGATCAAAGTTATCAGGAATGAATAATTCCTCCATCCTGGTTAAAATAGACAGGACATTTGGTGGAATTACTCTCAGTCTCACGTCCTCATTATTTCCCAATTCTAGCAACTTCAAACAAGTTACTGTCTAATCTCTGGTGCTAGCTCGTCAATGCCATTGACGCAGAGTATTTCGAGGCTCTTTAACTCCCCAAGCAGAGATATGTTTTTCACTCCTTTAGGGAGACATAACATCCGCAGCTTAACCAACTTTGAAAGAAGAGTGGGAGGCTTTTAATTGCCGTGCCGCTCAGATCGAGGACCTCGAGATTGGTCTCCTTCCCATCGAAAAAGCTGTCTGGAAGTGAGGAATCCTTGCTTCTCAACACCAACGCATGCAGTTCTTTACATCCCAACTCACTTGGAATCTCATGAAAATATTCAGACATCAATGAGAAGGCCGAATAGCCTTTATATGTGCCTCCCTCTGGCCACTTTTTGAGATCATGTTTCACTAGATATCCCTTCTCATCTTTCGCTATTGATATAGCAATATCTTGTATTACATCGTGCATTTTGACCGTGTTGGCATCCTTGCCGTCTTGCAGCAAACAAGATGCTTTGAGGCCTTTAACCAATGTAAGTACTCTGTTTCTTACATTTTCAAGTGTAGTGCTCAAAGTTAGACCAAGCAACCTCATCCCGAAGCTATATCTCACCAAATCGTCAATTGAAATTTCAGCATCTTCTGGAAATAAAGAGCAAAGCAGGAAGCATGAACGTGCATCCCTAGGTTCTAGAAGATCATAGCTCAATTTCAAGGAAGAGAACAAATTTTGATCAATATCTACGATCCGGTTAAAATTAGAGCTTTTCATTTGCGTGAGTGCATCTTGTCATGCATAGCTCTCTTTTCCTTTCAATGCTTTTGCAACAGCAAGTATAGAAACGGGCAAGCCTCCACATTCGTCACCCACCGCTTTTTCTACAGAAGTCATTTCTTTCTCAGAGTTGACGGAGATTTCTGCCGTCTTCATAAATAGGGTACGTGCTTCCTTCTTTTCTAAACTTTGGATTAAAAACTCTCTTGTCCATGCTTTTGGTGCCATCATGTGGAAAAGGTTCTTCCGGGATGTTACCAGAACTTTGCAGCAACCCTCCTTGTTACCATAGTCTGTTGTATAACGAATTCCAATTTCCTCCAAGTTAAGTGGATCCCAAATGTCTTCCAGTATCACAACGTTCTTCTTCCCATTCTGCAGTCTAGTCCATAGTTTATCTGCTCTTCCATGGTCATCCAGGTGTAATCACAACTGTGCTGCAAGCTCTCCTTGAACATTTTTCTTATCCAGATTTCGGGACACAACTGCGATTGCCACATCATCAAAAACCCCATCTCTCTTCGCTACATTGCCAACTTCCTTTACCATTGTTGTCTTTCCAACACCACCTGTTCCATGCATGCCAATCATCTTAATGGTAGGATCCTTGAGCGCACCCATTATACTGTTAAAGATATTTTTTCTTGATCAAAAGCCTTGTGCTTGTGATAGCGATCCGGTGGTGGTGCGGGGCTTGACAGTGGCCATTTTGTATAATACATGGTGCCTTTCTCTTTGAGAGTGATAACACGAGATGCCATCAGTTTGGACTCCTTGCCTAGCCGGTAACGCCACACTAGATTTGGACACCAGCAACAGACGCACCAAGTGTTTGATCTAACTTTTGTTGGACAATTGAGGCTCGGACTTCTCTTTGTAAATTCCGAAAGCTGCTGGATCTCCAAGCTTTCCTTCTCAACTAGTAATATCTGTAAATATAAGTGTTTGCACAGTAGAAAACAATGTAGAGATAGGGCAAAATTTGTGCATGGGTTGTGATAGGATTTCCCCTTCTGGATTTTCTTTTATAGGCATATACCCATGTAACATTACAGGGAAAACTGTTCCCTATTATTTAGATAGTGGGGGTTATCTCACTCACCTATATCTCTCTAACCACCCCTTTTATTTAGGGAGCAGATCACATGATATAACCATATCACCCCATCCACATGCACATCTCTTATTAAGTGGGATACACCTAATACTGGTTTGACCAAATCAAACTCTTAGCCAACTTGGCCAATCACACCTATTGTTTTCTCTTGTGCAAACACACAGAATAATTTCATGCTCAACCAAAATAGAAACGTTAGTCAATAATAAATAAGGCAAACATAATTAACAATGAGGTATGTAAAATATGGAGGGCTATTTGGCCACTCATTCCAACATCTCCCACTTGGCCAATAAACCGAGATATTTTCAATCACTTTTCACTCCCATGAGATGTACATATTTTCTAAAATCAACAGATGCAATAGGCTTTGTAAGAGGATCAGCAAGCATCTCTTTAGAAGAGAGATAATCTATAGAAATCTCATTTCTTTGTAGCACATCAACAACATAGTGATATTGCCGATCTATATGTTTTCCCCTTGATCCAATCTCACCATTTTTAATGGTCTGTATAGCGGCTTGGTTATCACACATAATAGCTATTGGCTTGTTAGCTATTTCATTTATTTTCAAATCTTCAAGAAACCTCTTAATCCAAACAGCTTCAGAAGCTGCGCCGCTATATGATATATATTCAGCTTCTATGGTACTTTTAGCCACACATGACTGTTTTTTACTAGACCATGAAATTGCACCTCCACCAAGAAGGAATACATATGCTGAAGTAGACTTACCATCATCAACATCGCCAGAAAAATTTGCATTTGAATATCCAACAACTTCTAAGTTGTCACCATTACAATGATAGGTCAATTTGTAGTCTTTAGTGCCTTGAATGTATCTAAGTATCCTTTTAACAGCTGCCCAATGAGGCTCACCAGGATTACTTTGATATCTACTTACTACACTTGCAACGTAACTAATATCAGGTCGAGTACATAACATTGCATACACAAGACTACCAACAGCTTGAGCATAAGGCTTGTTTTCCATTTTCATCTTTTCTTCTTCATTAGCTGGGCACATTCTTTTTGATAGAATAGTTTGTTTATGAATAGGTGTATCTAATGGATTAGATCCTTCCATGTTGAATATTTTGAGAATTTTCTCAAAATATTGTTCTTGAGATAACTTTAATATCCTTGTTTTTCTATCTCTAATTATTTGTAGGCCCAATACATAAGATGCTTCACCCATATCTTTCATTTCAAATTGGCTCTTGAGATAATTTTTAATCTCTTCTATTGACACAATATCATTGCCAGCAATCAAAATATCATCTACATACAATGATAAAATCATAAAGCTACTCCCACTGTTCCACTGATATACACAAGGATCATATTCATTCGCAATAAATCCATACGAAGTTAGTCTTATCAAAAGCATAGTACCATTGTCTAGATGATTGCTTAAGCCCATATAAAGACTTCTTTAGCTTGTAAACTTTATCTTCATGACCTTCTACAATATACCCTTCAGGTTGTTGCATATAAATGTCTTCTTTTAATTCTCCATTCAAAAATGCAGTTTTTACATCCATTTGGATGAGTTCCAATTCTAACGATGCCACAATAGCCATTAAAATCCTTATCAAATTGAATTTAGCAACAGGAGAATATGTTTCTTCATAATCTATTCCGGGTTTTTGCGTAAAGCCTTTGGCAACAAATCTTGCCTTGTCGATAGTTCCATCATACTTGTAATATACTTATCGATAGTTCCATCAGACTTGTATTTTTTTTTGAGAATCCATTTGCACCCAATAGCTTTTCTTTCTTTAGGTAAATGCACTAACTCCCAAACGTCATTTTTAATAATGGAATCTAATTCATCTTGAATTGCTTCTACCCATTTCTTTGAATCTCGAGACGACAAAACCTCTTGAATAGTCGAAAAGTATTTTCCATATCCTAGTACTCCAAACATGCAAGCTATTATCTTTGGTTAGTACCTGAAAATGATGAATGTTTAAGCTACATTAGCCAGTAGGAAACATTAATCTAACATTATATGCTCATGAAATGATTTGGATGATCGAGCAATAGTGGAATCAAGGATGAACAATCATGACATGAGAAACAATCACATCTAAACGAATTCCAATTCCAATTCCAATGTCTTTCATTTCAATCTTATTCTCCATTAGTAATCCTTTAATCAATGTCGTATCGCAATTCTCGTGTCATTCTGTTTGATGAGCATAAGCTCATGCCGAGTCAGTTAAGAGAACCCGATACCCCCTTCCAGGCACCTCACCCGTTGGTAGGGTCCTGAATGTATTATGAGTATTTGCTTCTATAGGGCCAATTAAGGAAACCCGATACCCCCTGTCAAGCACCCACCATTCGATGGGTCCTCTGAATGTTTTCATCGTGATAAAGTGTTTTAAGTGTCCGTTCTTACACAATTCTCATTTCATAATTTTCATCTCAAAGCTCGGATAAATCACGCAAGTCCAACAAATTAGGTACCAAGTGTTAAAGCATATGAAAATGCCCTTAAAGCCAAGAACAAGCGTATAATAACCCCATAAAATGGACCACGGCCTTAAAACATGAAGTAGGAAGTTTTTCAGGAATCATAGAAGCCCTACAAGTAGGGGAGAAGTCCTACCGGGACACATCCAATCTAGAAGAGCCATCAAATTGGTCGTTGGAAAAACATTGAAGTTCTACCGGTAGGAAGAAGGTTCTACCGATAGAAAATGGGATCAGAAAAGACACAATCTGGGTGCATATGATTTCTACCGATAGGAAGGAAGTTCTACCTATAGGAGACAAGTTCACACATCTACCTGTAGAAACCTAGAAATTTTTTTACAAAAATGACAAATCACTTCCAAACTCAAATACATCATAAGCATGATTTTAAGCACCAAACTACTCATAAAACATAGTGTGTGTGTGTGTCTATATATATATATATATATAAATATACATATATATATATATATATATATATGTATATATATAAAAAAAAAAAAAAGAAGTAAAATTCCCTACCTCAAGTTCGGAAGGCAAATCCCATGATAACACAAGCCCTAGACTCCGGAAACTTGCACAAACCGAAATACGTCGATCCAAACTCTACCCACTAAGATACAAGCTCAATAACATGAATGGAAGGCGTGTTGGAGATCGATTGCCCTGGGTGAGAGAGAGAGCCGACAGAGTAGAGAGTGAGAGGGAGGAGGGGAGAATGAGATTTTTCTCTCCTGTTATACACATACATATATGATATATTACACCTCACATCCCTCATACACTTACTAATCACATTAAGTCTCAAACTTTCTTGCATTTACACATTGAGCCTCCAAATTCACATTCAATCACAACTTTTCACATTTATAAACGTTCAAATTAGAAAATTTAAATACGGGTCTCTACGGTCCACAAGCCATGGCTTTTAGCTGCCAAACATCAAAAAGATCATCCTATCTTGTTAACACAACATAGAACTTCATCAGTCATCCCAAGACCCAAGTACCAGCGGCCAAACCTTCTGTCTTGAACAGTGACGGAGTCATCCTGTCCTCAGCCTTTTTAGCCTCTCCGTATGCAGCAGTCATATCCTTCAGCCAACCTAAGAGTGAATAGCACTAACAGCTTTTAAAACATAAGAAAGAGAAAAGAGCATGTAACCACAAGATGAAAAGGGCGATAACAAATAAAAATGCACAAATATAGAAAATTGGTACAACAACAAACCAGCACCACCCCGTCTGTAAACTAAAGATTAACTAAAATATGTCAATGAAGAGAAGTTACACTATGAAAATTTTCAGGTGAATAACAAAGGCAAAGACTATACCACTGTGGAATACTCGCCTTATTTGCGCCACAAGGAACTATAAGATGTACAAGGCAAACAACAACAGAAAAATGAATTTACTAACAGGGAATACAAAATGGAACGGCAAAAAAGAAGGAACTAAAAGGTAGAGTAAGAAGACACCATGTCACGAGAAGTGTAAAATGAAATAGCTTGTCCACTTGATCCTGTCCTTCCAATACGGTGTACATAGTCTTCCATGGCCTGTAATTGAAGTAACCAGTGATATTTCAACAAAGTGAATCATCAGGACTCAAAGAACACCAACGGGAAACTAAGAAATGGATAGCAGCAAAGATTTGTGATGGCGGGTTAGCACGCAATTAGTGGGGAAAAAAAGATCATATATACCCAAGGATTTTCATGTTGATCAGTTATTTTGTTAAATTCTCTTGCATATAGTTTTTAGAGACAAGTGAATAGCTAAAATAAAATCCAAGAACCAAAAACTCCTCTAAGATCTTCAAAGAAATGGTTAGGTCCTCTTATTTTTGTATGGACGTTTGTCGGAATTTCATTTTCAGGTTGGCAGATATCAAATGAGATTCGGTGACAAGAAGATACCACTCGTAGCCAAATATACCTTAGGAAGATCAAGATTCACAACAAGATCAACTCCAGTCACATCAAAACCAAGAGAAACATCTGTCGCAACCTGCACCAAAATGAAAAAAGAAACAAAACAGAACCCAAAAAAAAAAAAAACATTTGAGAAAGTATAACAAGGCGGAAAATGTGACAAGCACAACATCATACAGAAGGCTATCAAAAGTCAAGGGGATAGCAACTAATGATAGGATGAATGGCAAAGGAAAAACTCAAACATAGCTCATTAGGGAAAAAGTATACAGTAAAAAAATTCAAATTACCCTAGTAAGGCCTCCATATAAACCTGCTCATTGCACAGTGTCAAGTGCAAATGTCTAATTACACTTAGAAATCAGGTTTCCAGTATCCGCAAGGACCGCAGGTGTCAAACATAGAAGTTGATGTCAACGCCACCATACAAAAACTAACAGTAACAAACCAATAATGAATTACCCATTTCAAGAAAACTAAAATTTCATCGAAATAGTACTGGAGTTGACAGTCCTCAATTTATGAAAGCAGGCTTAGTTTAGTTTGGTTTGGTTATGGTGCTAAAGTTATGGCCATGATTTGGTTTGGTGAATACTAATGAAATTCTTTATATGGCTGCAAACTTTTCTAAGATTGGACAACTGAATGTCAAGGAAATTTGAAGAAGTTTCCCTATGGGTGCTGGCACAGTTTTATGTCGACAGTGAGTAATAGCAACTGATAAAACTAAAAGGGCCATCAAACCAACAATCAGAATGTATTTGTGCGGCTATATGGAACACAAACTGTCAGATACAAACCCAATCAGTAAACCTATTGACACTTTCCAGCAATATTACATGGGAATACCAAAATCTTTGCAGAGCCATTCCTAATTTCACGAAGTGCAGCTTCTCTTTCGCTTTGACTGCGGCCCCCGTGAAGAGCAACTGCATGAAAACCTTGCGCTACCAATGTGTCTACAACTTCATCACACCTCATCTGAAATAAAAAACAGATTCAAGTAATAAAACACAGAGCAAACCTTAGTTGCACAAAGTGGGAGCGGGTGCGGGAGCGGGGGAGTGAGCAAGTATAGAAGCTCCCAAGGTTGGGAGCGTGAAAGGAGCGTGTACATATATTTTGAAAATATCGTAGCATGGAGTATTCACTTTAAAAAGTACAATAATTTAGGAAGTAACAATATGGGCCTCCATTAGTGTAACTGTGTAAGAGGTACAATATATGATTTTCTTTTCAAGATATCATGACTTAGGCTAGATATATGAGTTCATCAAAGACCAATCAATAAACTGTTTTTATATACAAATATCATACAAAAGCTCCCATCTTCGTAAGGAGCGAGGTCCCATCTCGATGGGAGCGGGCTCCCGCTCCTTAGTTGGGAGCGCAAAAGCAGGCTCCCAAGGTGGGAGAGGCACCACTTTAGGAGCTCCCTGCAACTAAGGAGCAAACAACCTAGAACCACATACCACTAAATTATAAAGTCAATGACATGCAAAAAAAAAAAGAAGCAGCAAAGACTATAAGTGCAGCCACGTCGATTGCGTTTGGTTTGAAGCTTGAGAAACCGGATTTTGGGAACCCAATTTTGGAGCTTAGAAACCAAAAACTCAGAGTGTGTGTGTGTGTGTGTGTGTGTGTGAGAGAGAGAGAGAGAGAGAGAGAGAGAGAGAGACGGTTAAAGACTGTCTCTCTCTCTCTCCACAAGTGCACAGTTTGTCGGGTGAATAAACAGTAGGGAGGAAAATCTTGCAAACAGTGTTCAAGACACTTTACAAGAAAACAGCCCATAAAGAAAGGACACTTCTGTCCTATTTTATTCTAAAATTGCTTAATATAAAAGTTTAGAGAACTTCGAATGTTAGTCTGGCCATAAAATTGGAACTGAACATTGGAAATCAGAACAGCTACTAAGAATGAGCTGCAATAAAGAATGTATGCTTGTAAACTAAAACGTAAACATGTGGCTGCATGAACCTCTATGCAAGCAAAGAGGCCGAGTGGTATACTGTGTTGATACAAATTAAGGCCAACACCCTGATATTCCTGCTCATGAACCTATATAATTGACAAATATTCATTGATGAATCTACAATACCTTCTTCACGACAAAAACAATGGTCAAACGAAATGGGCGGCGGAATCTTTCAGCTCTAGCGGCCTCCTCAAAAAGAAATGACAGGAGCTGGTCAATCTACAAAACATCAAACAGTGACTTCGTTGTAAGCTTAACACTGAAGCTAATCAACCCATCTACGCCGATGCTAATATTTATATGTTAAATCAGGAATAATTCCCATAGGCCATAACAATCCAAAACTAAAATAACTAAAGCCAACTCACATTTCCAAAAGCTCACCTAAATAACAAACCACTGATATGACGAGTTGAGGCTATTTTTGACTAAAGTTGAACCAGCTTATTCCTTAGTTTTGTAATCAATATAGTTCTTCAAAGCTCATGTACTGAAGGCCCAAGCATATGGTCTTAAGAAAGAGATCTAAAATATTTTACCTCTGAGATGCATAAAGTTGTACATCAAAAGAGCCAAGTACAACTTTCCTCTCACCTTATGTACAAGTCAACAGCACATAGACTTCAACAAAACTAAGGTTTACTGGCTAATCCACTCGGTAAAAGGATTATTTGGTTGACTGAAACAAAGAAACAAGATAGTTCCCTACAACACCACCGTCACCAGGGAACTTTACATGGATGGAACCCTTTCTTCCTCTTTGCCTTGTGAACCTTTATGTTGACCAGAAAATGCCATCCAGCTGTTGATCCTAATTATCAGAATCATAATGATTTTTTCTCCAATCAAGACATGAGTTCCCAACTTCGAATCTACTATTTCCAGGTTAGTTTACATTTAGCATTGCATGTGCTCCCCAAATACATTCTATGACCTGTTTGTTGATGGCTTGAAATATTACCCAATTATTTTTATTCCCTCCATTATTTTGGAACTCGATTACCCTACTTAATCCATCAGAGTGCATTTTATAAGGAACATGTCTGCAATTTTGGAATTTCTTAGTGTACAAACAATCAGGCCTCTTATACATGGGATACTTTCAAGCCAACAAAAAAAATAAAAAAAAGCAGGGTGGGGGTGGAGTTAATAAGGTTGTCCTAGATTTTCGACCAAGCAGGAATACAAGGGATCTATGTTACATGGACTTAGGTGCGAGTATCGGATGCGGGTGAAAGTCCAAGTGTCGGACCTTCCTAAACTTAAATCTTAGGATACGTGGATATGTGTCCCCAACTTGGGTACGGGTACGGGGACACGTCATGAACTCTTGTTTGTATTACATATTGCATAATTTTCACAGATTATGTGCCGTAAACTATGTTTACAAATGTATTTAAACAAGAAAGGGTTAAAAAAAAATTACATTTTTGATATTTCCCGACTTCATGTCCATGTGCAATACTTGAAATATCGCTTTTCTAGCTAATTTGATATTCCTTTTCCATAAGTATCTTAACAATTAAAGGATCCGAGTATCCAAAAGGGTATGGGTGTCGGACACACCGACACAGGTACTTGAGCCAAAATGAAGGATCCATGTAACCTAGCAAGAGATACACCTCTCAGACATAAACACGTGAAACCCTACAGAGGAACAAGAAAAATGCACAACACCTTTGCCCCTTCACACAGAATATGAATACCAATAACGAGGATCAATGGAAACACAAAACTCAAAAGAACCAGGCACCGATTCTAAACCAACAGAAGTATAGACAGTTTTCAACATTTCCATTAACAACTTGAATGATGAAACTAAGATTCAGAATTTTCAGCAAGGAATTATTTTCTGCTCAAGAGTCAACTGCCTAGGCACACCTTCTCATCCTCAAGAGCCACGCGGAAAAATTGGGCTTCTTTTGTTGTTGAGCTGCTCGCCTTTCTCACCTGTACTCGCACTGGGTCAGTCAGGTACTCCTGATGAATCACAAAATAAAAGGAAGGATGAATGTGAAAAAAGTTCCTCATCATAACGTTACAACCAAAACTCACATAATGATGTGTTCTCACAATGATTCCTAAAGTTGCATGACCAGAGATCATATGAATACACTTCAATGGTTCTAATCATAAAGGTTGTACCCAGTGGTAAAGGCTCCCAACAGCGTCTAGGAGATGGCACAAATCCCGGGACCAGCAATGTGGCAGATGGCACTTGCCATCGCACCAGGTCATGACCTCTCGAGAAGCGCTTGTTCATTCTAATACCAAAATCATGCAACCAATGCCCTTTACTAGTCCCTAGATAATATACAACAAAAGATTCATGGTTCAAGGGACTCCACCTGTGCAAGTGATTCGATATCCCATCGCATGGTTTTACCAAACAACAAAGTTTGATGCTTTACTGGAAGATCACGCATAACCTGAAACAAATTGAAGAGGAAAACTAAATTTCTTCCAAAATTTTCATAACCAAACTCAAGGTAATGGTATGAGGAGAAGTTGCCACTGATCAACTCATTGGTTGCTGTTTCTTCCCGCAAATATGGCACAGGGGTGAGGGCCCTCCAACACACCATGAATTATCTAACAAACGTGACCAGTAAAAACTATGATCATGTTGAAAAGAACAGTTTCGGTAAAACAATTGAGATACCACTTACCTCTTCAATTAGTGGTTGAAAACCCAAATCCAGCATTCTATCAGCCTCATCTAAAACAACATATGAAATTCTAGATAGAGAAGTGTTCCCTTGCAGTAAGTGCTCAATAAATCTTCGGGGGGTAGCAACCACTATATTCACTCCTGCTCGTAGCTCAGACCACTATCCACGCATACAAAAACAGAAGTAAAAAAGAAGAAGATTAGGAAAAGTTCATTTATGAAAAGATAAACGGCACTTCTATTAGGGAGAGAAAAATAGTTGAGAAAGTACAGTAAATGCGAGAGGTGCCTGGGCAAATTCCAGCTTAAGCAGGCCTCACTAGGCAAATTGCGTTGTTTCACTGATTTTGTGCCATCGCTTCCAAAATTTAAGTACATTTTCGGGGTCATTTATCCAACGTCGCAAAATAGGTTTAAGCAGTTCTTATCTATTGACCGAACTCCACCAAGAGAAAAGTGCATGTTCCTTCAAGTGTCTGCCGATTTATTAAGAACAAGAGAAACATGGCAATCTAACTAAATAACTAACTCCAATAATAGTAAATTCATATTCGGTTGGCTGGGTGATGGATTGCAGGGGAGCTTTTAACTATGGGCCGGGAAGAAAAATGCGAAAGCCATCCACTAATGTCCTTACAGTCTATGCCCCGAGCATTCTTTTCTACAAACAACAACAAAAGTTTGCCGAAGCCATAACAATAAGGACAAAGAATTCCAACTTTTGTATACGTAAGCCATTTACTCCTCATGTCTAGAGATTTGAACACCTACTAAAAGAAAATTATCACCAAATCAGCACCTGCTCAGCATTGTTGGTTCCACGCACAACTATTGCAGTTTTGAAGGACTCCAGAGATCTGCTAAAAGCTTTAACCTGTAAATAGAAGAGGAGAGGTTATTCAAATAAAATTCATGTCATTCTGAAGTCTTAACCTACGAGCAGAAAATAAATTCCCGTAAAGGTCCTTTCATCCATAAATGCGAAGATAATAGAATCCAGTGTGCCATGGAATATAATGTCCATCAATCACCAAGATTTCCTTCTCAAACAAACCAATAGAAGTTTGATGCAACATTGTTTCTTCGGAACAAAAAATTCTTTAGTAGACCGTACTAAACTCACATAATGATCACATCAAAAACCGAACCAGGAAAAAGTAATTGTACACTCCAAGGAAAACATTTCCACATCTCAGATGAGTTGGTATTCACTATTCTCTAAATGTCCAATATTTGGGCATTACTTACATCAAACGGAAAATCCAGTGGCCCATAATCCAAAGTTGAGCTAAACTTAAGCAGTTAATCGGGGTTATCTAAGACCGACACTCCTAAAAAAGAAAGGGAAAAGAACAAAAATCAGAAGCAAAGGCATTGAACGCAAACTAAAACAATTGAATATGTCAAACCAGCAAGACAGCATTATACAAAGGCCGAACAATTTTTCACTATGCAACAAGAACCGAAAGCTGGTGGTGGAATTACAATATACACAGTCCAAACAAAAATTGCAGTTATCTTTTGTCGTTGCATGCTCATTCGGTAAACCAGATAAGTGATAGCATCCAAAGCCAAGGCTTAATAGATACGACGAACCAGTCAATCCTCAGAAACAAAAGAAAAAAACAAACTCACCTCTTTCTCTATTTGTTGGGCAAGCGTTCTTGTTGGAGCCAATACCAATGCCAAAGGCCCATCACCACGGCGAACAAGTGGCTGAGCCAAGCAATGCTGCAACAGAGAAGCCAAAGTAACTTCCAAAGTTATTAAGTGCATAGAACTGCCAGATGTTAAATATTCAATTTTCGAGTTAGAATATAATTAAGATGAAATACAAGGTTCCTAAACATATAAAGAATCGTGCAAAAACCTGTATCATTGGAATAGTGAATGCAGCAATTTTGCCACTATCAGTCTCTGCAAAACCCAGAAGATCCCTTCCACTAAGAGCAACTGGCATGGCTTGAGCCTGAATAGAAGTGGGTCTACTGTACTTGTGAAAGGCCATATCCTTCATGATGCTCGAGTGCAAGCACTGAGAGCAAATGCAGAAAATTCCATCTTAAATTCATCTAAGACAACCACTAATTTTTACAGTCAGTGAGTTCATCATTGCCAAAATGCGTAAGGTTACCATGTCTGTAAAAGATTCAATAGGTGGTGGCACAGGAGTGGATTCTGAAGGTACAGCAACTTCGACATTAAGCCGTAGTCGGACCTCTTGAGTCTGTAGTAAATACAAAACCACAAGATAACTAACAGTACTTATAAAATAAGACATTAAAAATATATAATGAAATTTACCAGTGTCAGCCCTTCAAAACTACAAATAAAGCGCAAAAACACAATATACCACTAGAAAGTATGAGCAACACTGCCAACTTCATCACTATAACAGGATTCTACAAAACCAAACACCACTAGTAAAGCTACTTACTAAGGCTATGCAAATAAAAAGAGAACCTCCACTTTAGTACCGTGTATTTGACCGATTTCTGAAAAATTACACACGCACAAGTGTCTTCAAAGGAAAGATCATAGGAAAATAGCAATTCATATCGTATAATGTATGCCCAATGTATGACCAAAGGAAACGTATACATGTTTCTACTAGCACATCATGCATTGAAGTAACCCCGTCGCAGAGAATTTTATCCTTAACTGAGATCACAATTCCTGCAATCAAACTTATTTAACAATTCGCACGTGTAATTTGGTTGCAAAACAATTTTTTTAAGTCTGGATTAATAAACATGAGTACGATAACACTAGTAACTGTAACTGGCACACCAACAGAAATCACACTCATGATCTTCCAGGCTCTCAATTCACTTCTCAGTGTATAATCCACAGTAACCAGAACCGATAACGAATTTTGTCTTAGAAATAAGTAAACAGAACAGTAATATTCCAGTCAATGTTATCAATACCATTCCGTACCGGCTGGTACGTACTGTTTTTGACAGAATCCGGTACCCTACACCTCTAATTTTGTTCCGGCTCAAATACCGGCCAATACCGGATAGTACCGGACTACTTTTAAATTTATTTTTTTTCTTCAAGTACCGGACAATACCGGACGGCACCAGGCAAATACCGGACAAATACCGGATTTTTTATTTTTTATTTTAATGTTAAAAAAGTGTATATTATACTATAAATTCTTTTAAGTAGGAAAATAACACTAATAGCGATCAATCCAAAACGGTACCCGGTATTTGACCGGTACCGCTACGGTATACCGTACCGGTAGGAAAACCGGTACCCTGACCGGTACGGTATTCAAAACATTGATTCCAGTATATTTCTTAAGCAAATAGCCACAGTCTAGACCTAAGTCACAAAATGCGTATGCGTGACTAGGAGCGTGAAAGTGTCTTTTGAAAACATCCAAAACTACTCAAATTTGTTAAAGTGAGAATTGATAAGAGATAATTGAGAGCACAAGCAAAGAGTCCTATTGAAGGATTATGTGACTAAGGTCTAGACAGTGGTTAAAAATGTTCTTGCAAAACAACTCTGTTAGTCGAGACTAATAAAAATAAGTACTATAACAATAGAACTTCTAACTGGCACACCAAGGCCATTAACTGTCACGATCTACCAGGCTCGTAATTCACTTCTACTTCCATATTCCATGGTAATCGGAACTGAAAATGAAGCTTTTCTTACAGTTAAGTAAACAAAACAGTAATAGTCCAGTAATTTCCGAAGCAAATAGCTACTGACAGCAATAGTCCAGTAATTTCCTAAGCGAATATCTAATGGAAGAATCCTTGCGAAACAATTAAGCATGGAACAAGGCGCAAGCTCGACAACAGAACCCGTAAACCAAAACCAATTATCAGTTCGACCGAAAAACACGACTAATCAAGCCTCAACGAGAACCGAAAACAAGTTCAAAATAACAGTAAGAGACGTGAATCAAACCTGTTCAGGAGTGAGAGCGAGAACGCGTTCAGAGGGCTTCCATTGAGCGAAGACGGGGTCGGGCACAAGATTGACGGAGCTCCGAGCTGCATTGGAGAAGACGGAATTAGCTGAGTTATTGCTGTTGTTATTTCTGCTACTTCCCTTAGTGGCGGTGACGACAGTGGTGTTTTTTAATTGATGAAGCTCAGAGGAGTGAGATTTGAAATTCTGGTACTGAGTAGTGGAAGGTTCTAGGGTTGTGGAGGTGGTGGTAGTTGAGTTTTTGAAATGTGGAGGGACACAAGACATTGTTTAGAGATAGAGGGTAGAAAGAGCGAGTAGGGAGAGAGTTGAGGAATTCAAGTGAGAGTGAGTGATGAGCGAAGAAGAAGAGGAATGAGATATTTGGGAAGGAAACCAGGGGATAGATGGTAGACCAGATGAAGCCTGCTAAACATCGCCTTTATACAAGGGGATGCGTAGTTTAGTAGCAATATGTTCCCTTGGATCTCTTCAAGTGAGACATTGGGCCCAATCCAAAATTCTCTTGTTCCCAAAAAAAAAAGAAAAAAAGATACTGATTAAATCTATGGGGTTCTCACCGATTGAGCCCCGTGCTACAGACACAAATCCGAATATAATTGTTTGTAATGTGTCGATTGACAATCTTACACGTGTAAAGTCATGAACGAATGCATTTGAATTTGCACATGCATATTTGTGTCCGAAACAATTTTATTTTACATTATTTCTCAGTTCTCATCGCCTAGAGTGACTACACATTTTCAGAAACTTCGACAATTGAAGAGGTCCTAACCATTCATTAAAAAGCTAAAGCATATATTTATTTGACCGCAGAAAAAGATTTTTTTTTTTTTATAAGTTCATATTTAACCTGATAGACTGATCAAGTTAGGGGAACTATTATGTCTGTTTAACGTTTGCAAACCAAATCAGGGAAATAATATAAGAGCAAACAAAACGTACCTTCGAGCCTGACAAGTTCCACATCTGGTGTATCTTGCATGAAAATGCGCACTTTTGCTTGGAAGTTCTCACAAACATGAGTAATTGTATCTCTAGCCTGGAAGGTGAGGTAGAAAGTGCACGATCGACAAAATAGGGCATTTGTCTTAAGAACCTTCCCAAATTGGAATTGTGTATCCTAGAATATAAATAAGAAAAAAGTTAAAACCAAAATGATGGATGTTCATGATTCGAGAGACACACACAAGGTTGTCAAATCATGAATGTAATCGAGAATCGAAATGGTCCTTTTGCGAATCGTGAATCGCTTTGATTCGGTCATGATTTCTATAATGCATGGAAACCTAGGTTTATAGATTACGGTAACAAAAATATACACTACAAATTCAAGTTAATCAATAAAAACCTTCTTCTAAATGATGATTTGATAACAATGTGGAGTATTTGATAAGCTGCTTCTATTGCAACTACCAAGAGATTAGGATTCGTGAATCCTACTTATGGTCTTTTTCGTAAAAAAGAGTTAAAAGAACCAAGCAAACCCTTAAAGGGTCTATAGGAAGGTTGTATTCACTTTATCTTTCTCATTTTCGATCCACTCGTAATAAATCTCCCACTCTTATTACCTACAATACTACATAAGGAGAAATAGGCTTATCTACTTTTTTGGTCCTTAAAAAATGCAACAAGTTTCCAAATCGTTCCTCTAAATTTTCATGTATCAATTGCATCCTTATACTTTAAAGCAAATATCAATGTTACCCTTCTGTCAACCCAATAACGGAAAATAATGATGTGGCTAACTGTGGTATCCATGTCACCGTTGTTGGCATGCCACCTAGGATTTGGGTCTCACCATTTAACCCAGTAAACAAGACGAATGAAAAAGATTAAACAAAAAACTTTCTCCTGCAAATTTCTTCTATTGAATTTTATGCAAGCTTTTAATTCGTATAATCCATGTTCAAAAATAATATTTGTGTAATCTCTCTCTCCAACTCACATCTACATCCCAGCCTCAACTCAAGAGCAAAACCCACAAACGAAAGAATGAAAGGGGGTCAAACTAATTCTTTGATCAACCTAAACTGAGTTCCTATGGCACGAACTATTTGAACGCATTCTTTCCTAGATCATCCAATATCTTGGGTTTAGGCGACAAATATCGCAATTTCGGTTTGTGAATTTTGAAAAATTATTGTTTCTTTAAAACGCTAGAGAACAAAGAATTTGAGAACCCACTTTCTTTCTTTTTGTTTGTTGGGGACCTGGGGTAAATGAACCCACTTTCTCTCTTTATGAACTCAAAGGACCCTCAAAGGACCCATTGATTCAGCGATGAGTAGTTTACTTTTCGGATTGAAATTTTTGCTTGATTCTTTTTACGTATTGTTTTCAATTAGGTTTTCCAATTTATTAATTTCATTTGGGGCTTTTCGCTAACAATACTTTGTTAAGAGGGATTGGGTCAAGGGTTTCATAAGTTTTCAAAATCCATATCCTAGTCCCCAAGTAAATTTGAGGTGAAAGTAAAATTCGGATTTGTCAAGTCCAACTAATCAGGTTTTAAAAAAAAAGTCCAACCAATTGATTTTGTAGTCACTTGTGCAGCCAAATTCTATTCAATGTCCATCCAAGTGATATGGAAGGCCAGTAATGGTAGGTGGTTCAATTGGGTTTAAGGACAGAGAAGATATGTATTTGTTGCGTGGGACGTGTTGATTTAGCATTTTGCTATGCGAAGAGGAGAAGAACATGAGGTGGCGTTTGATCTGCCACCTAGCAAAGCTATGTCAGTGAGCAGAAATGAATCAATGGGTTTCGGAGAAACGAATTTGGGAATTTAGGGTTTTTACTGGTGTGGGGCTAAAAAGAGGGTGGGGAAAAAGACGTATAAAAGGGTCCACAATTCACATCAGCTTGCCATTATCCACTTAGGCATTTACCGTCCAAGTTTTTACGGAAAGGATAGCATTGAAATCGGTTACAAAGTACAAGGGTAAAATTGAAACCAAAAATTTTGTGAGGACGAAAAACGAAATCGAGCCTATTTTTAGGGACCAAAAAAGTAGATAAGCTGGAGAAATATAGACAAAAGATGATGGTATATAACAATACTAAAGATCTTCAAAGAACAGTTTGAACCCTTTTCCAACAACAAAAAAGAAAAACAAGCAGTACAAAATGAATTTCGAAAATTTTAAGTGAATCGAACCATACACCAATTCGGGTTACCAATTCAATGATTCGCAGCTATTTTTGATTTAGGCAGCCTATCCATATCGATTACCCACCGAATCGTACGATACGAATTTGGAATTGTACGATTCTAACAACCATGCGCACACACACACACCATACCTCCCGCCGGTTGTATACGTCAAGCGCTGCCTGTGAACACTTCTTGTACATCTCATATTCTCTTGCAAAATCTTTCTCGCATACTAGAATTGGCATGATTATACCAAACTCAACCACTTCTTTAGGAAATCTCACAGTGTCAAATCCCTGTGCACACAAGAATATAAAATAAGATCAGCTCAGTTCTTTATTATGCTTAACTAGACTAATTATTATCATTTTTAATCGTTTACATTGAAATATTAATTTTGCAGGAAAAGATGATAATCGAAATACTATGGCCATTAGAATTCCACGAAGTGAACAGGATTTAAGCATGCAGAAGTGATGAGATCAATTCCCTTTTGAATTATGGAATGCTCTCGAAAGATGTGCACGTGTGTTGTTATGGCAACTTGAAATTGGCTGATTGCTGCTTCAAAGAATTTGGATTTGCATAGGAAACAAAGGGATTATTTGTGGACTAAATAATAAGATTTTTGGAAAGAAAAGGATTCTACTTCCATAAGGAAAATTCTCGGCAATGTTTATTTAAGAAGGCCAATGGAGTTCGGCTGGAGGGATCTACCACGCACAACAACTCGGACGACACCATGGCTAGAGACTACGGCTGTGGCCAAAGAGAAAAAAGGAGCTTCAACTGTTATTAGTCCATGAGAGGCTAAATATTCTAGGCTAGGGTAGAGAATGAAACCTCAAGTTTCGTAGTAAGTATTTGCAGACTCTTTATTTATTCTCCGAATGCTTGATTTAATCGAATAACCGTTCTTACCTCTTTTTAATTTAGTACTTTTGGATATGGATTCAATCATGTTTTTTCCATGATTTGTGAGATTCTTGCCACTTTACTTGATTTTTTTTTCACTTTACACTTATTGCACATTAAAACAAATCTGAGTAGTACTGGGAATCATCCGAGTCATACCGGCAGAGCAAAACTCAGTAGGTTTGGTGGTCTCTATCTTTGTCATCCATTTCCCATTGTGCATGATGTTCATTTAGAAAATATCAAATATTATGACGCCACTCTTATGAATATTCCTCATTAAAGTTCCAATTTGCAGTTTTGCTAGCTAATCATTTAAACCTGTTATGCAACTCTTAATTTCAAACACTGGATATCTTTTGTGATTTGTTTTCGAATGGATACATATGACTTTTTTGGACTTGAACATTAAGGCGAGGAAGAGCATATACAAGTTGTTTTTCTAAAAGATCGTAACAATGATATTTTCCATGGTAATAGAGTTTAGACACCAACTTGCTGTGAATAAAAGTAGGAAAATAAATAAGAGATTGTTAGTAATTGCTATGAATAAATGTGTGTGGGTTCTGAACCCTTAGAAACTCGTTAGTAATTGCATAGGTGCGCCTCGCCTTACGCCTCTCGCCTCAGGCCCAACAGGATGTTGGGGATTCGAACGTCCAAACCCACAAGCAAACGCACACAATCGAAGAACAAATCAAGAACAGAAAACAATATAAAGTAAGAAAAGAACAAGACACAGAGATTACGTGGTTCCGACTTAAGCTGATTGCTTAATCGTACGTCCACGGGGTGCTGGGGTGTTTCACTATGATGAAAATATGTCAGAGTTACAAAAAAGAGGCAGCCCTAGCTTTGCTTTTATATGTGCAAACAAGCTAATACTAGAAAACCCTAAAAAACGCTAAAACCTGCGTTGGGCGGGACCCAAAACCTTCCGGGTCATTTTTACTGCGACTCTAAAATTGTCTTCACATCTCAACAATCTCCCACTTGAAGACGTGATTAGACATCCAGCCAATCATCAACTATCATTAACACCACCAGCACCCAGCCTCCCACTCAAGCTTGGAGACCCACAGAAGCTGAACAAGACTTCAGCTTCTCCACAGTAACCACCTTCGTAAACATGTCTGCCGGATTATCCCTTGTGTGAATCTTCTCCAAAGTGAACTGCCCATCCTCCAATAAAGAGCGAATAAAGTGATACTTTATGTCAATATGCTTGGTCCTCGAATGAAAAGCTGCGTTCTTTGCCAGATGTATTGCACTCTGACTATCGCTAAACAATTTGCAATTGTCCTGTTCCTTACCCAACTCTTTCATGAAGCTCCTTAGCCATACCATCTCCTTGCATGCCTCCGTGGCTGCAACATACTCCGCCTCTGTTGTGGAAATAGTCACTATTTTCTGTAGCCGCGAGACCCAATCAACTGCTGCACTCCCCAGTGTAAAAACATACCCAGTAGTGCTCTTCCTGCTGTCAATGTCCCCTGCTAAATCCGAATCCACATATCCTTGCAAACAAATATCAGAACCTCCAAAACACAAAGCCAAATCAGAAGTACCTCTCAGATACCGCAAAATCCACTTGACTGCCTCCCAATGCTCCTTGCCTGGATTTGCCATAAACCTGCTGACAACTCCCACTGCTTGAGCAATGTCTGGCCTTGTGCTAACCATAGCATACATCAAGCTGCCTACCGCCGAGGCATATGGAACTTTGGCCATGTAGTTCTTTTCTTCATCAGTTACTGCCCCTTTTTCCCTTGAAAGCTTGAAGTGACTTGCCAACGGTGTGCTAACGGGCTTAGCACCTTCCATGTTGAACCTTTTGAGCACCTTTTCAACATATTCCTCCTGTGACAACTTCAACTTTCGGTTCACCCTGTCCCTACTGATTCGCATCCCAAGGATTTTCTTTGCAGAACCCAAATCCTTCATTGCAAACTCCCTGGACAGCTGTGCCTTGAGATTAGCAATCTCATCCATGCTTGAACCTGCAACAAGCATATCATCTACATACAACAAAAGTATGAGATACGATTTACCAAGCTTTTTAAAATAACAACAGTGATCCCCATGACATCTACTGAACCCCGTATTTGTCATAAAGGTATCAAACCTTTTATACCACTGCCTAGGCGCCTGCTTCAACCCATACAGACTCCTTCGAAGCTTACATACCTGATCCTCTTTCCCATTGACAACAAAACCCTCTGGCTGATGCATATAAATATCCTCCTCTAAATCCCCATGAAGGAAAGCAGTTTTAACATCTAACTGCTCTAAGTGCAAATTCTCAACAGCCACAATATTAAGGACACATCTGATAGTACAAATCTTTACCACAGGAGAAAAGATTTCGGTGTAGTCAATACCTGGTTTCTGCTCAAAACCCTTTACTACCAACCTCGCCTTGTACCGTTTGCTCCCATCAGATTCTTCCTTAAGCCTGTATACCCATTTGTTGTGCAAAGTTCTCTTCCCCTTGGGCAACTGAACCAAGTCCCAAGTCTGGTTTGATGAGAGAGAATCCATCTCATCATCCATTGCTCGCTCCCACTCTCCCCTGGTCTCCACCTGCAATGCTTCCTTAAAACATTCTGGTTCACCACTATCAGTTAACAACAAATAGTGTAAAGCAGGAGAATAACGCATTGGTGGTTTAACGGTACGTGTAGACCTCCTGAGTGGAGGAGTCTGTGGATCTGCCTGTGGAGTAGGTTGTATATTAATATCCTGAGACTGTAAGACATTACTGTCAGGGATCCCCTCAAACTCTACAAAGTCTGAATTTTCTTTAGCCTCATCGGGTTGATTCTGTCTATTTCTATACAAAACAGACTCATTAAATACCACATCCATACTCCTGCGTGTTTTCCGATTTTCAAAATCATATAGCCTATACCCATAGCTATCAGTACCATAGCCTATGAACACGCACTTTCGAGACTTAGCATCAAGTTTACCCCTATCACTCGATTCAATATGCATATAGGCCATGCAACCAAATACTCGTAAATGAGATAAATTTACCTCTTTACCTGACCAAGTCTCCTCCGGCAATCCATTGTTCAAAGGAACTGAAGGTCCCCTGTTGATCAAATACGCCGCTGTATTTACTGCGTCAGCCCAGAATTGCTTAGGTAACCCAGCATGTAACCTCATGCTCCTTGCGCGCTCTAGGATCGTCCTATTCATGCGCTCAGCAACTCCATTCTGCCTTGGCTTCTTTGGGATCGTTTTCAACCTTCGAATCCCATTTGCAGCACAGTAAGCCTCAAACTCACCATCACAATACTCGCCGCCATTATCAGATTTCAGACACTTCAATTTCTTTCCTGTTTCATTCTCAACTAATGCTTTCCAATTCTTGAAAACACCAAACACATCAGATTTATGCTTGAGAAAATAAACCCATAATTTTCTAGTAGCATCATCAATGAAAGTAACAAAATAACATGAGCCACCAAGAGAAGATACCTGAGATGGTCCCCACACGTCTGTATGAACCAACTCCAACTTCTCTAATTTTAGAGTTTTTGCCACCTTTGTAAAGCTAACTTTCCTCTGTTTCCCGAAGATGCAATCCTCACAGAAGTCCAAGTCCAGCGACTTACAACCCGGCAATTTCCCTTTTGACAACATTACTTTCATCCCCTTTTCGCTCATGTGACCCAGCCTACGATGCCACGTAGTACAATTAACCACTGATGCTGCCACTGCGATGCTACAGTAAGTACCCGAAGATACATATAAGGTTCCTTCCTTTTTACCGCGAGCCACAACCAGTGCCCCTTTGCTCATCTTCCAAGCGTCTGATGTAAACGATGTGACCACTCCACCCTCTGACAACTGACCCACCGAAATAAGATTCCTTGTTAGACTAGGCACATGTCTAACATCCTTCAATTTCAGTACTGTCCCGTCTGTCTGAGTCATATACACATCCCCTTTCCCAATTATGTTGCAAGATTCATCATCACCCAGATAAACTTTTCCAAAGTTTCCCTGCACATAATTCTGTAGCACATCCATGCGTGAAGTAGCATGGAATGAGGCTCCCGAGTCTACAATCCAAGACTCATCGCGAGAATCCAGCGAACAAATCAAGGCTTCATTATCCGATTCCTCAGAAACATTTACAGTGTTCTTACCCCCCTGATTATTCCCGTTCTGCTGCTTTTTCGGTGGTGCCTTACAGTCTCGCTTCCAATGCCCCAACTGACCACAGTTCCAACAACCTTCAGGTTTCACTTCTCTAGTACGAGATTTACTCCTGCCCCTGTTCTTGGAACTCCCTCTTCCCTTGCCCTTGTTGCCTCCCCTATTTGCAGACCTGCCTCTGTCCTCTATACTAAGTGCTGAACCCGAAGCAACATCCTCACCTGATGCTCTCCTCCTAGCCTCTTCTCCTAATATCAATCCAGTAACATCCTCCAATTTAATTGTTGCAGACCCGGAGGAATTACTCACTGCCACGACAAGTCCATTCCAACTTTCTGGCAAACTCGATAGTAGAACAAGAGCTCTAATCTCATCATCAAAATTAATACCCACGGATTCTAACTGATTCGTGACCGTATTAAATTCATTCAGATGTTCAGCAACAATAGAGTTTTCAGGCATCTTTAGGTTAAACAATTTTTTCATAAGATATACCTTGTTCACCGCAGAAGGTTTCTCGTACATCTTTTCTAGGGCTTTGAACAAATCTGCTGTAGTCTTTTCTTTGGCAATATTCGACGCAACCGACGGCGCGAGGCTCAATCGCACAGTCCCCAAAGCTTTGCGATCCAAAATATCCCAATCTGCTTGCTTTATGCTTTCTGGTTTTGTGCCACTGATCGGATGATATAGATCCTTCTGATACAAAATATCCTCCATCTGCATCTTCCAGAAAGCATAGTTTGTACCATTGAACTTCTCGATCTTGTATTTTTCTTCAGCCATTGTGTAAACCCTTGACCTCCTAACCCGGAGCTCTGATACCAGTTGTTGGGGATTCGAACGTCCAAACCCACAAGCAAACGCACACAATCGAAGAACAAATCAAGAACAGAAAACAATATAAAGTAAGAAAAGAACAAGACACAGAGATTACGTGGTTCCGACTTAAGCTGATTGCTTAATCGTACGTCCACGGGGTGCTGGGGTGTTTCACTATGATGAAAATATGTCAGAGTTACAAAAAAGAGGCAGCCCTAGCTTTGCTTTTATATGTGCAAACAAGCTAATACTAGAAAACCCTAAAAAACGCTAAAACCTGCGTTGGGCGGGACCCAAAACCTTCCGGGTCATTTTTACTGCGACTCTAAAATTGTCTTCACATCTCAACACAGGACTTTGCGCCTTGGTGCGCTTTTCTCCCATGACAACTATGGTTTGTCCAACAAGCAGCTTATTTATATAATTTAACTATCGTTTGTTTAATTGTTAGCCTATTCTTAATAAATAAATAAATAAAATAAAATTCTTAACTAGGTTAGGGTTCAAAAGATTTAAGTTTATTTAGTTTTCCAAAAAATACACAAGTACATTAAAATTTCACCACACACAACATACCTCGGAATCCTCGGTGACTTTTTGATATTTGTCCCACTCTTCATCGGTAAGCCGACGGTTTCCATTACGAAGCCCACAGTCTGGTACGCCTTCGTAGACACAAGAGAGATCCATCTGATTAAACACAAAACTCAATTTTATTAACTTCCAAGGTTTCAAGCAATATATAATCTCAAAAGCAATAAACACAAAGTAAGAAACCCCAATTATACCAAACCTACAAGGCCCCAACATGAGAACAGATAAGGAATCAAATTATCACAAGGGGCCAATAAGGAAGTTAACAATCGAGAACCAGCCAAAAACCCTAATTACAATGGAAGAAGATCGATGCTATCCAAAAACGGATTACAAAATCTAACTATACAAATCGTCATAAAAATCAGACGTGCCAAAGCAATGAAAACAGACTACCGAACCCCTAAGGCCCCAGCATCCATCAGAACAGATGAAGAAATCAAATAATCAAAAGGGATAAAAAGGCAACAAAGTGATTGCAAGAACTAAGGTCAAAATGCTGATGGCGAAAACAAAATTACCTCTCGAAACCCAATTGAAACGACCCTATTTTTCCTTCTCCTCGCTTCTTCCTCCTCTCTCTCTCTCTCTCTCGCAAACTTTGTGAGTTGGCTTAGTTTCGAACTCGTTTTTGCCATGGTGATTTATAGGGTACGGGGAAAGAGGGGTTTAGGGTTGGAATATTTTTTAGGAGAGTTAAATGGGCGGATTTGTGTAAAATTTGATATGAATTACAAGTGAGTTGGGTTTTTAATAAGTCATTGATTCATTTAGATCCATTAATTATGGGTTCAATTATTCATACCAAACCCGACTCATTTTTTTGAAATCAAACCCGATCCGCCTATTAATCTAATTACATAATATATATTAAAATAAAAAATGATGAAAATACCAATGTATACTAAAATCACCATGTTACCCCTATAAATCTAATTGACTAAAATACCCCTACAAAATTACAGTACTTTCCTTCTACTAAAATGACCAAAATATTTCTTTACATTTTTCCATTTTCTGGTTCTTTGAACTACTTGTTGACAAACAATTTACTTTCTTCTTTTCTTCTTTTTTGTTTATCTTATACAAATGAAAAATTCAGATATACCAATAATCTATATAATAAAACAGAGCTGTGTTTGAATCCAAAAGACAACCAACGCTTAAGATTTATCCCTCTTTGTGTATATATCTCCGCCCTTCATTCTATAAAATGGTGTTTTGGTAAATACTTTGCTTTTTATCCCGCCTTTATGAAACGAAATCTGCCATAATTACATTCCATATTCTAATCCCATGACTTGCGAGAATTCCAAACTGAAAAGGAAACATAAATCATTAACATGGCAAAGTCATCCCATAATTATTATCCTTACTGCAGCATTTTTCCAAAGAAAACGGTAGGAGTACTCCCCATTACCATTTAAAGTAGTTTCTAAAGCAATTCTTTGTAAAATTTGGTAATTAAGATTCCGTGATTTTCCTTCCCCGTGATTTTGTGGGTTCAGATTTTAAAAGAATAACTTCTTTTTTTTTTTAAGTTTCTCATTTGGTAATCACGGAATTGGTTACCCCTTTTTTTAAAAAGTGGCTAATTTTTAATAGGATTGGTTACCACATCCCATGATTTTCGATTTATTTGGCAATTTGGTTTCAAAAGGAAACAAATAATTGGAAGAGCTTATGAAGAAAACTCTTTACTCTTCTTTATTTGAAACATATGTTTGATCTACAAAAATCAAGGTCTCTTTTATGCATTAAGTCATTTAGACTTTCTATGTTTTTTCCTTTGTTATCGAAATCTATATCGTCTTTTTTCTGCATTAGTCTTTATTTTCACAGAGTTACTAATAATTTTCTTTTTATGTGCTATTTGCACATTCATAGGAGTGACGACATAAAATGGAAGCTTTGGAGGAATCATAATTTCAAGTGAATTTTCCGGCAAAACTGAAACTTCAAATTGCTGTCAAAGTAATTTCAAGGGATTTTTTTTTTTGCAAAACTGAAACTTTATATGAAGAAGTAGCGTTGTAAGTATTAACAATATTCCTATTCTTATATGATTTTTTTTATTTCTACTTCCGTTTGATCTTATTTAGAACTGATTATCCAAACTTCTTATTCTGATTTCTGCCTTTGAAATTTGCAAATGGTTTCTTTGAAAATCTGGACATATGTTTTGTTAACTAATTTAATTTGATAGGCTTCCGAGAAAATGTGTTCATTAATTTTTTGTTTACTAATCTTTGAAAATCCGATAGGCTTCCAAAGGACAACGGATAGCAACAGATAAAAAAATTTCTACCATCTTTTTTTTTTTCAGCCATTGTTTTCCATTTCAAAGATTTCAATATGCTTCTTAGCTTGCATTTCTCCCTTTAAACATTGGTAAAAAGGTGTAGTTGCTTTGATTTAGTTGTTTTGTACCACTATTAGCTCTAATGATCTTCATTTTTTATTGGGATTCTACTTCAAGTTCAATGATTGGCAATGAGATCAAGACAATAATGCCAATTTTTTCCCTGAAAGTGTGCTTCATGGCTCATGATCAGTCCTTATGCTTCTCCTATGCTATTTACAAACACTCCGAACAATTGGTTTACATTAATTACATTATAATTATGGAAGAATTTTGATTAGGTTATTATAATCAGTCTATTTTCTGGCGTGATGATATCATTAGTATGTATTATGTCTCTAAGTTTTTGGTTGGTGGTGATTGGTGCAGGTATTCCTAGAAAGGGGCTTTGGCGTGGTGTTCTAGCACGTCCTTTGTCCAAGAAAGGAAGGTTAGATGCGTGCCTAAAGGAGCTCCTCGGCCATCTTAATCTTAAGAATATTGAGGGACAAAGGAGCATTGGAGTCTTCATGATGACCAATCGTCTTTGTTAGGTTAAATTCTGATTTATTTTGTTAACTTGAATTTTGTTTTATTTTTTTGTGTTGAATGATGTATGGTGAATGATGTTGACAATTTAGAATAAGAATTTTTTTGTTTGATATGAATTTAGATTAACTATGTGTACTTTGATTCATCCCGTGCATGGCACATTTCTGGAAAGAGTGGAACTCTTTTTCAACATTTCTGAATGGTTTAGTCATCATTTTCAAGATGCAAAGGATTCGATCCAATTCTTTCAAGATGCAAGGGACCAAACTATTTGTGCTTCGCTTAGTGGATTCTTTCTCGCCCGATCTATGCTTTGCCACAAGTATGTAAGTATTTTAAGCCTACATTTTTTTTATGTTGCTTCGTTCTTTGTTGTTTCGTGGTTAAAATAGCTTTTGGGGAAAGCTCTAGACAACATAAATTAATTTTGTAAAGTCTTCAGTTAACATGTGTTGGTTTGGCTATCTAGGTTTCATTTTGTTTGAATCCACTTAGTTGTAGTACTATGCATGTATTGTGCAATTGGGAGAGTGGGATTGAAGTTATATTTTCGGTCTACAATCTTGGTGATGGATTAAATCCAATTGCACTGCCCTTCGTTTATAACATTGGTTCCTAATTTTTTATGTAAATCCTTTTTCATTTTTTATGCTGGCAAGAGATGGTGGTTATGTGATTGACTAGGTCCTCACAGTTGCTTGAGAAGTATTGCAATGTGATCGTTTGGACTTGGGACTACTGCTTCAAGTAATATTTTCTTATGGCTTTCAATGGAATTTTTTTTGGAGGCAAAATTGAATGATCCTGTATGAAGGTGGTGTTGATGTTGGTATGTACTAAATTTGATAGTCTTTGTGAATGATTATTGGTTCGGGATGTCTTTCATTGAAAGTAACTCATAAAATTTATATTGATATTCATATGCTTTGTGATACTGATTTACAACTGGGGGAAGGATAAGTGGAGATAATCAATCGGGGGAAGAATAGGTTATTTACAATGTGTTTTTAAACATGGAAATTTAAGCACTGTCATTGATGAGTGAAGAAAATGATGCTCTATTGATTTTTTTCTGCCATTGCGTTAAAGAGGTTGGAGGGATAAAACTTAATAATTTTTTGGCTATCGATTCGGAGCCGTGCCTTTAGGCACGGGCATGCACTAGTCTATATAATAAAATAGAACTGCTTTTGAATCCAATAGATAACCAACACTCAAGATTTATCCCTTCCTTCTGCATAAATCTAGACCATTAATTCAACATTCCTTTTAAGTCTTACACGTTTCCCCTTCCATTTTTTGCAAAAGGAATGATTTTTTGAGTGATTTTATTTATTATGGAAGTAGAACAATCAGTTCTGGAATTTATTAGAAAATATCTGTGTGTATTATACCTATGCATGCATTGAATGGATTTTCAGGTCAAAGGTGTTAGGGCACAGATTTGGTATACGTCTCCCCTTTCTTAAATCATGCTTATAATTTAGAAATGTTTTGGAAAATTAATGTATCGCAACCATTATTTATGCATTTTCAATGAAAAATATATCACCACAAAAATACATTTCAAAAAAAAAAAACCCACCAATCAGGCCAAATCTTACCACGATTAGAATTAACATATTCGTATATTAACATTAAAGTCCATTATCAAAGTTGACTTTATAATTTCTCTTTTTCTTTGCAAATCGATTATGGCCATTTTTTCCGTGTCCAATTATTACTTTTCCTTTAGTCATAGTATACTACATTGAAACACCATTTAGTAATGAGAATCTTTGTGCGTTTACACAATATGTGATAATTGCTTTAATACTGAATGAATGTTATTTCCTACTTTGCAGGTTCCTATGATGACGTTTAATCTGATGGGAATGACACTTTGCAGGTTCCTATAACTTCCATAATTGTGGATTATGGTTGGTCGCGGCCGGAAGGGGTGCATATATTTCAATATTACTTAATGTGGCCCATTCAAATATGATGTCTTGACTTTAGGTCCTATGAAAATGTCTTTTTCACTATAATCGCAGAACCCTTCCAAAGTCCAAGTAATTTTGGACTTGGCCTCCTCTTCTGTCGGATTTGGTCATCCCCCGTTGCTGTCTATTTGATTTTTACCCTTTCCCGATCTAGATGAAATAGTACGTACAAATGGCAAATATTTCGTCTTTGATCGAGCTGATGTAGTGTCCCAAATTAGAATCTTAATTGTGATCCCGATATATAGTGATTCAAGATTAGTTGTGCGAAAGATCCACTCATGTTTCCTGTCACTGACTTCATTTGATCTAGCTATGGTTGAGAATCTTGATTTTGATTGAATGCAAATTTCAGGTTCTGGAATTTTGAATGCAGTGAGTTGGGGAACTTTGATGCCTCTAGGGGCAATGATTGCAAGGTACTTGAAGGTGTTCAAATCAGCCGACCCTGCCTGGTTTTACCTCCACGTAGCCTGCCAATCCTCTGCCTACATCGTCGGTGTCGCCGGATGGGCCACCGGTCTTAAACTCGGCAGAGATTCTGCCGGCATTACCCATTCCACCCACAGGAACATCGGCATCACCCTCTTCGTCCTCGGAACTGTTGCTCGTATTAAATTCTTCTTTTAAGGCACCGATGCACGCGATCCTCTGTCTCAAAAAATTTGTAAATCTCCTTTCCTACTGCACGGTTTTATATAGCAATGGTACGACTGAAAATGCATTGAGGCATGTGAAATCCTACCCTTACTTTAGCATCAATCAGATGTTTTATTCATAGTATTCTCATGGGCTTTTGTCATTTGTTTCAAAATGTAGGTGTTTGCCCTGCTTTTGAGGCCAAAGAAGGATCACAAAATCAGAATATACTGGAACGTCTACCACTGGACCTTCGGCTACCTTACGATTATTCTGAGCATTGTCAACATTTTCGAGGGAATCGACTTCTTGAACCCCGGCAAAAACTGGAAGAGAGCTTACATTAGCATCATCATAGTTTTGGGCTTCAATGCTGCTATGTTGGAAGCCTACACATGGTACCTTGTTATAAAGAGGAAGAAAACTGGCTCAGATAAATACCCAAACAGCGCAAATGGTGTTTCTGACTATGGTAATGGTACCAGATCACAGCAGGCAGTATAGTGTGGGTTATAGATTTTGACGGGCTCTGTGTTTTTGTTGGTTTTTGTTGCCTATTTCCAGATTTGGTCTTTTAGATGATTGAGTTAGGGTTTCTTTGGAGCCCCCCATGTGATGAGGGAGGCTATTACTACTCGTGTATGATAACAGAGTTTCATTCTTTTTGTCCTTCTGATATGTGTAGTTTTTCTGTGTTCTTACATGAATAGACACACTCTTGTTTTGGTTCTTATTGAGCGTCCATAGGGGTGCAAACGAGCTTAGCCGAGCTTTGTAGTGTTTGAGCTCGGCTTGGCTACTGAACAAGCCTAAAACTCAAGCACAAGCTCAGCTCGTTTGTAAACGAGCCGAGCCTTAAATGAGTCGAACCCGGTTCATTTATTAAATCAGCCTCTATAATCAAGTCAAGCCCTCACAAACAAGCCGAGCCAAGCTTTAGAACGTTGAGCTCTGCTCGACTATTGATGAACGGACTGAATCTTTCCCATATGCACTTGGATTCAAAAAGCGCTACTCGGGGCTCCCCATGGTTTAGAAAAAGGGAGGGACCTTTCTATTCATCCGGGGGTTTATTTCATTCATTATTAATCGACCTGAGCTGTGCCAATCCTCGAGGCGAGCAACTCAGTACGTTTGCAACCCTAAATGTCCACCCCTCATTGCATTTTCTAATACCTTCTACAAGCTTGGCTTCTTAGATAAAAGACATTGAATACGTGGAAATACCACTCAAACGCAGAGGGCAAGTAATGCCTGTGCGAGTTTATCTCAATTAGAAAGGTGAGGTGTTTAATTGACTAAATTAAATTTGATGATTAGAAGCAGATGACGCATAAATAGTTCAGGGCTTAATTGACTAAATTGGTTTTGTTGTATGTTGTTTGTGGTGGTTGATTTGCATAAAAACTCCCCCTTTCCCACTTGTAGAAGTGTTGGATGTGGTGGTGGCTAGGGAGGAGAGAAGAAGAGGTGTAGGTGGTGGTGGCTTCCAGTGGGGCTCGCGGGTCGGGCACTGGTGGTGACGGCGACAGGTGACCCTCGTAGACCCTAGAGGAAAAAGAGGAGAGAGAAAATGTGTGTGCAACTTTCGTTTGGCCATTGCATGGAGTTTGGCTCTATGGTCCAAAATGCAAAATATATTCTGTATTATCGAAGCTTGCAGGAGAGTTTCCAGATCTAAGATGTACACTATACAGAAACCCATACTATGAAATTCCCATGTGAATGTAAATGAAACAAAGTGAAAGGAAAAGTGAACGCAAATCAGACAAAGTTAAAGGAAAAACAACATAATCATCCAGCAAAACAAGGCTGCAGAAAGAGAGGACATCAGATGACTGGATATGAGAACCTGAAAGCAAGATGAACAAACGCATCATCTTTACTAATATATTAGATGTCTGAAACCATAATGAAAAACTTGCACAATGCATTCATCGGTTTGTATTCTTAAAGGCACAAAAAGTTACCGTTCTCAAAGGCACAACACAATGGTGGAAGCGAACATAATTTAATGACCTCTACCAACCTCCAGTTTTAGTCCTCATGTACCATTGAACAAGCTACTTGAATCTATATGAGTTTCGATCAATGATACCTTCATAGGAGTAATTGTCTATTTGAGAAGAAAAAACTCGACAGCCACATCTTTTAAGCAAAACCCTTTTAGTTGTTCACTTTACGGTCCCAATTTTACAAAACCTACTATTACACGTTCCTTCTCAAAAGCCTAAAGGTGAAACAAGGCTACCCACATGACAAATTGCTTCAAACCGAGCAGGAAGCTCAACTATCTAAGGCTTCCTAAAACTCTTGGTTTTGGGATCATAAGACCACAGAGCTTGATTTCTATGAAGCATTAAAACTTCGCCATTCTTCTGAACGTAACCTTGGAACGTGGTTTTTATTGTTTCACTTTGGCAATTATGGAAAGCTCGTAACAGGAAGAGCTTTGATAATGTTGAAACAATCTCAACCGTGTGTCTAAGGAATGTCAACATCTATGCAAAGGAAATTTTTTCAGCTTCAAGGCCCCACAAACCAATGATACGCAACATGGAGTTCTGATTTGTTGGATGTTACCATCTCCAGGAAAGCTCAAGCTGAACACCGATGGTTGCTTCTATGAATCCACCAATAAGGCTGGATATGGAGGAGTTCTTAGAGACAGCTCGGGAAAATGAGTGCTAGGCTATTATGGGAAAGCTACAGGCACCAGCAGCTTGGAAGTTGAAATATGGGCTATCTATAGAGGTCTCACTGCCATCTTCGAGAAAGGAATATCAAGTGTCATCCTCGAGTCCGATTCAAGTGTGGCAGTTAACTTCTGCAATGAGGGACCTCTGCCTGATCACCCACAACGCCACATTATTGAGGAAGTGAGAAGACTTGTTGGTGGAACAAATTCAATCATAACTCACATCTACCGCCAAGCAAATCAGACTCCAAACTGTCTTGCAAGACTTGGCTCGCAACAAGAAGATGATTTGATTGTAACTAGCTCCATTTCTTTTGCAGCTAGGGAATTCGCCCTGGCGGACGCCATGGGTGTTGGCCATCTCCGGACTTAGGTCTACGGTTTTGTAGCCTTTTTGTCGCCTTATGATCTTTGTATGCCAAACTTCCGGCTGATGACGCTTATGTTCGCCTCCTTTCAATGCATGAATTTCCGTTTGACCAAAAAAAAGGAAAGAAATCAGCCCGTCGCCACCTGATATTATTCATATTTATGATGAAACTCTGTCCAAGACTCTCACATTAAAATCTTTCATTACCCAAATGTCGAAACAATTGTTCTCTCCATAGTCATACTCAATTAAACCAAGACACCCACCAAACAAGGCCAAAAATACCTGACTACATTGAAGCCCGCCAGCGGGGCAGCGAATTACATCGAACACTTCATCTGCAACATCGAAACAAACAATGGAATTCTACCCATAAACGCTTGCCCAATGAATAACTCCATTCACGCATACATAAGATTCCGAATAAGGCAAAATCTCGAAACTGGGAGCTCCCACTCCTTCTCTCCAAACCCCTTCAATCAAACTGAACACATACGGCCCGGATGCACCAATAACCTTCACCACTTTATATTCATTTTTTGGGGGCTAAAACCAAACCCAATTGCCGTGTGCACACCAAATGGCCAATCGATCATCTCGGGGATCTCGATTCGCTTCCCGGTACATGGGTTGATAACAAACATAATGCCATAGTTGACTGTGCCATGGTGCAAACAGAGCAAGCCATTGCACGAACCCAAGACACCAAACATGTCGAAATTGAGCGGTGAGAAAGGGATCTCATCACTAGAGGAGTTTGATTGGGTTTGGGTTACGGTGGCATAGTACAAGTGGGAGCGGAAGTGGGTGGTCTGATTGAGGATGAGACTAGGGTATTGGTTATGAGAGGAGGCGCGTGATTGAGATGGGTGTTGACCAAGTATGGGTCGTGGGTTAAAGTGAGGAATTATTTGCATACGGACTTGCATCGGAGTAAGGGTTTGATGGGGAGTCTCGATAGTATGTTCACCATGATTTCTCCAGGAAGACTATCCATCTTCTTCTACTTCAAGTCGTCTTCTTGTTTTTCTACTTCAATTCTTCACTGTGACAACTGAGAGCTTCTTCATTTGTATGACATCCCGTCCCGCGTCCAGCGTCCAGCGTCCCTCCCTCCCTCCGGTCCCGTCCAGTTTTTGGCTTTTTGAGAGGGCCTTTTCCGGGTTAAAAAAATGATTGAAACTATTCATTTTTTTATTTAAAGATGGTTGAAAATGGACTTAGGGACTGTGCTATGCTGTGCAGCTTTGTGTTGCGCAGCTTCTGGCAAGGCTTTTCCGGCATCAGTCCAACGATCGGAGATGTTCATCGTGTAGAGCTCATCGAGTTCTATATGAGCATCAAAAATTAGCTCAATCAAATATCGTTAAGTGCCTCATCGAAACATATATAACTTGAAAAAAAGAATCCTAATGGATACGAAATACTGGATCAAAACCACTAAATCCATTTTTTCAAGTTATATATGCATGTTCTGATGAGACACTTAACGATATTTGATTGAGCTAATTTTTGGTGCACATATAGAACTCGACGAGCTCTACACGGTGAACGTCTCCGATCGTCGAACCGATGCTGGAAAAGCCTCGCCGGAGGCTGTGCATCACGCTATGCAACACGAAGTTACACAGCACAGTCCCCCAGTCCGTTGAAAATATCGATCAAGTCAAAAATCACGTCAATCGAATACTGTTTGATATCATTTCAAAATGAATTAATGTTGTATTAAAAAAGGTGTATAACACCGGATTACAACTCCTTCAACACATTTCTTTGAAACTTAATGCATTAAAAAAATCTTATGAAACGATATGTGATCAACTTGATTTTTGGCCGTATGAAGTTATGAACTTAATTCGGGAAGTAGTTTATTTTTGGAATTCAAAATGGCACGGTCTCCCATAGAGAGCAAACAAAATGGGACGGCGAGAGTAACATGTAACTATATAGATACCTATTGAACATTTAATTCAATTTGTAAAACTCTAAACGAGATACTGGTCCCTATATATTAAAGCCAGAACAAAGCTTGGTCCAAAAAATTTGATAGCACGTGAAACCTGAGACCTCATATATGATAAAGCAAACCGAAGGTGAAATAAGATTTTAGAACTCTAATGCTAGGAGCCAAATTCCCTACACCTAACTACATTGCCGGTGATAATAAGACTAACCAACTTTATTGTAGACTTTGACAATTGTCACTATATAAGTTGGCGAAAGCAATCTCTCTTTGCATTTCCCATCTCAAAAAAATTTGCCAAAATAGAACGTAGTGGTGCTTTGTTAGAAAAAGAGAGATCTGAAAATGAAGTCCAACAATATTGCTGTTAGTTTCTTTGCACCTGCGTTTTCAGTTTTCATTCTGATTAATTACTCTTGCAGAGGCCAACGAGGCCGTTTCTAAAGGGGAGAAAAAGATTAATTTCGAACCAGAGACGGTGGACAGTACAAGTTGTAAAGAAGGAAAAGGAGAGCTCAAAATCCACCCGATAATTTCGCTTCCGCAAGTCCAGGGGTCCTCCAGTTTTTGGCACATTTTTGCAGGAATGCCATCCAGCGAAATCTCGGGATCTGGGTTTCACCCCAACTTTTGTATGAAAAATATAAGGAGACTACATTCGAGGGTTTCATTTTTGGTCTCCAAAACTTATGCGCCGATACTGTAAAGACCTGGTATTTTTAATAAATAATAATAATATTTATCAAAACATATATTATTCATGCTCGTAGTTTATTTAATGCGAAAATTTATTTATGTCCTCATATTAGTTTTAATTCCGTAATCAATTATGTGCGCGCTTGTTCAACGAGTGATTTTACTAGTGTGTGCGTGTGTTGCACCAAACCAAGCCCTTTCCCGAATAATTTTTTTTGGCAGAGTACATAATCCCATTTTTCACTCATGTAGACAACACACAGTCACCCATTGGTTCATAACCCTCATGCAATAAACCAAAACCCATTTA
Organism: Rhododendron vialii; assembly: GCF_030253575.1. Classification (NCBI taxonomy): domain Eukaryota; kingdom Viridiplantae; phylum Streptophyta; class Magnoliopsida; order Ericales; family Ericaceae; genus Rhododendron; species Rhododendron vialii. Next base: position 35,097,939 of record NC_080562.1, read on the forward strand.
CAACTTCCTTTCCGTTCCTTGTTCCCAGCTACACAACTCGCGGCAGAGAGAGAGATCGAGTGAGAGATAGGGGTACCACTCCACTGCCTTCACCGTCTTCATCATCACCAACCTGCCTACCATCTTCTTCTCATCACAGTAGAACACCACCGAGCCACCGAACGCCTTCTCCACTCCTTTTCTCTCATCACCAACCGTAACACCTCCTCCTTTTCTCCATAACCACCGGGCTCATACCACCACCTTCCACCACAACCGGATCACCACCTCATCATCACCATCACCACCGATTCCCACACTGCCGTGCTCACCACCTTACAACGCTGCTCCGACTCGCCACCGAAACCTCTCCGAAAAATCGTTTTGCCGGACGAGATATAGTTCGAACTTACCTCCCTAAATATATATTATTTTCCGTAATGATTGTTTCATGTTTCGGTATAAGGCCCATTCTGCTTTCTTTCTAAACTTTTTTTTTTTTTTCAAAAAGAAGGTAATTTTGAACTCACATATTATGAAAATGAAAAATAATTTTTCGATTGTTTTTGCATTGTTTAAAAAATCTCAATGAAATTTATCAAATAAAATCTATATTGATAGAAAAATTATTAAATAAATACATAATTTTTGAGCTTAAAATTTTTTTTTTTTCAAAAAAAACTTTTAAAAAGAAAGTGAAACACCCTTGATAAGATTCAAACCCGACATCGTAAACTGAGTTGGGCCGAAACCCACGGCTTTGTTTTTTTTTTTTTTTTGTTTTTCCGAAATGTACAGCCACTGGGATTTTGAAACTTTGTTTAGAATAACTATGGTTTAGCCCTTCATGTTTGAATAGCTTATAAATACACCCTAGCGAATAAGAAAATAACATTATGAGTCCTACGGTAAATAAATTTCCGGTTTAATCTTAGTTTAATCGCATGATTAATTTATTTGCATGATAAACTCGATGACATGATAATATTTATCGCATGTTAGTTTACTTGCATGATTCGTTCTTATTGTGAAATTAATTGTTGTTAGTCTATTAGCATGTTAAGTAAAAATGTTAAATTGTGTGAAATATTGTTGTACTTAGAATGGACATTAGGTTCACTGGGGTTTGGTGTATGTAGATAGAAGATCACATAGACGATTTTTAAGTTAAAAGAAATCGGAAGATAGGAGATGATGTAATTGGCAGTTAGCCAGAGGAATGATGTTTAAATAGGATTCATTCTTGGAGGTTATCCAGTCAATCTGGATTTGTGGGAGGTAGGGATGAAAATATTAACCGAAAAACCGACTGAACTGAGTGGTTTTTCTTGATTTTGGTCGGTTTTGCAAGTAATTTGGTTCGGTTTTAAGATTTGGAAAAAATTTAATGTCGATTTGGTTTCGGTTTTTGAGTGAAATGGACCGAATGTAACCAAACCGAAGAACCATTGAATTCTCATGGACTACGGTACATTCATTATTAATCCCATCCCTAATATCTAGCCATCCACGTGCCCACTGTCCAACCGAATGAAAGAGTAAAAAAATAAACCTAATACCTCGCCTCTGTGACGCCGTGCCCCTAGAAGTTCCAGGTAGTGGTCGGCCGGTCAGAGGGTGGTTAGGACCTGTGGGGGGACTATCTGATCGGTGATCAGAGGGGTTAGCCGGGGGTGGTCCTACGTCGTTTGGTGAAGTGTAAGTTGTGTGGTATAAATAATAGATCATGCCGTATCTTGTATAAGGCCTTTTAAAGTGTGAGGGCGAGCCAAAGTACGTTGAAACTTCGTAGTTAATCGTGCTCTTCCTGGAGCAATCCAAGGATGGGTGACCTCATTGGAAAGTCTATAGATTTTGAGCGTCTAAAGCGGACAATATTCTACAAGGCAGGAGCGGGTCGTTACAGCCTCCCTCCCTGTGTTGCCCCCCCCTCTCTCTCTCTCTCTCTCTCTCTGCCATCCATGGCGGTGATCTGCAATCTCTTCTCTCAGACGACGACGACATTGCAATTAAATACGGGAAAATCTTAGCTATTCAGTCACTCATATCTCTCTTTATTTTGAAGCATAATAAAGATCGGCTATTTCTCACCATTAGAAGACCAATGTGTATGGAGGTTTGGCTGGTTCAGAGCCCGCGGTTTTGTCTCACCCGAGTTCAAGTTTTATCTTCTTCTTCTTCTTGTTTGTGAAAACCAAAACAGCGAACCGACAAAACCAACCGAACCAAACCGCCTCAGGGAACACCGAACCGAGCGGTTTTCTTCACAGAGTAGTCGGTGTCGATTTCCAATTTTCTCAAACCGATTAGTTTGGTTCGGTGGAAAAATAGGCAAAAAACCGACGGAATCCAACCGATTTCATCCCTAGTTGGAGGTTATCCATAGAGTCTAGTTTGGGAGACGAGAAATGAAGTTAGGGTATGGCAGTTGATGGTCGATTTGAAACCTTAGGATAGGGCATTGCGTGATCGTTCTTTTTGAATAGGAGATAAAAGGGTGATATGTATTATAGTACCAGGTTATGGTCTATATGCTCCCACGGTTACGGTTAGTTCCTTGTGGGCCCAGTGGTTATGGTTAGTTCCCTGAGAATTCATCCTTGTGAGGCGGTCGATGACTCTGACTAAGTAAATAACTTAGATCGTTTCATCGGGACTCTTGGTTAGGGCAAGCAAGGGGGAGCGGTATCACGAATGACCATAGTCCTAGTGGTTAGCATGAGAGGATGTTTCTCAAAGGTTGAGATTCTAGAATTCATTGAGTTAATGGCTAGTAATTGAATTTGATCGTTTGTTGCTTAATTTGCCATTTAATTTAATCGTATTGTACATGCTTTTGTTTGTAAGTTATGGGTTTCGGGTGGGTTTTGGCTTCTGAGCGTCATCGTTCACGGTACTATGTTGCTCTGGTAACTTAAACGCTAGGTATTGAAGACGGAATAAAAGGGACGTAGGCAAAGAATGATTTGACGTTGATCGAATAAGATATTATCGAACTCTGGTTACACCCTTAGTTGCTTTGTAATTTCAATTAATTATTTTAATATTGTACAGTAAAAGAATCTGGCAAAATACTTTAAGGTTGATACGTTGTGATTTGATTGAAATTGACAAGACTTTTGGAATTTTAAATGTTTCGAAATGGAAAATCAATTGGAAATCTCTTTTCAATTATTTAAATAATGTCTCCGAATTTTTGGGGCGTTACAAATACTGTAGGCAAAGCATGTGTTGTGTGGTCCTTATGACGCTCACCTCGGGTCTATTTTATTTGGTTTGAATCGTTCATTGTTTTTTCTCGTCGATTAGGTGATTCATGCAAAAATTCAGATTGATACACATTTATGTGGAGGAAAAGCCTAGCTAGGATGTGTTTTTGCATGTAAACTGTGAGAGAAAATGCACTTCAATCGTTGGTTGATGTCCATTTAACCTGAATCTACACATAGATCACCTAGTTGACAAGACAAAAAAAAAAAACACAATCATTCTACTTCCACACTCAAACACATCCAATTACACACATACTTATAATAGGGGTAGAGTCTGCACACACTATACACCTAGTGTGTGTGTGTGTGTGGGGGGGGGGGGGGGCTCACCTCTATTCTGAGTGGGAGTCTGTAAATGAGGGTGTAAGTGGGTATGAAGTTAGAATTTCAAAAAAAAAAAAAATGAACACCCCTATTAGAATATTATTTCCGAATTCGACTCACCTCTATTCTGAGTGGGAGTCTGTAAATGAGGGTGTAAGTGGGTATGAAGTTAGAATTTTCAAAAAAAAAAAATGAACACCCCTATTAGAATATTTTTTCCGAATTCGCCCTTATTAGAATATTATTTTCCGAGCCCATCGAAGCAACGTATAGTATCTATCTACAAGTATATATCCCTCACGTTTAGAGGTGTCAAACGTGTTGTGTTGTGCCTTTTAGCTTCGTGAGAACCGTGCTTTGTGTCGTGCCTGTTTACTTAATTGTGTCATGCCATGTTGTGCCGTTATTTAAGCGTGTTGTGCTAAACCGTTTATTTTATCGTGTCGTGTCGTGCCTTTTTTAAATTGTGTTATGCCGACCCCTTTACTTAATCGCGTTATGCCCATGCCGGCAGATCGCCAACCGATTTTCGTCATACAAAAACTTTCCAAAAAACACATTCTCTTGTCGTGCCCTACCTGTGTCTTTTTTTAAAATCATTCTTTTTAAAAAATGCAATATATTATTTATATGATAGTGTAAAAAAATTTAATTTAAATGGGGATTAATTAGAGCATGCACACCAGATAATGTATAATACATTTTTAGTTATTTTAGCTAAGAAAAACAAAAAAAAAAACAGCTCTAGCAGCTTTGGGGAAAAGACAGCAACTTTCCATTTTTGAACAGTGGTTCGATAGTTCTGCCGAAGATGGTACAACTACTGTTCATCAGCTATGCTTTAAAAAATTAGTTTCTATCATCTCTTCTCCCATTTAGACCACTATTCATCTTCTCCCACTCACCCTTTCTCTCTTAAAGTAATAATATTTTAGTAAATAATAGGTAAAATAAATAGTGTTGGTATAGTATTGAAAGAAATGTGAGTAGGTAAAATGAAAAATGTGATCTGTTCACAAATTTTTTTGCCTAATTTCTAATAAACTTGCTCTTAGAATGTGATCAATTAATTTAAGTAGGCGAATATTTTTTTAATCAAAGGTAACTACTACAAAAGTAACCCTACGAACTCTCTAAGAGAAAAAAAGAAGTGTTTGTAACTGGTGAGACAGCGATCGTCATGTCATCATTTTGATGCCTTTTGATCATTCTATTTCCGTTGTCTACTAATGTTCTCTAGAGTCTTCTTCGGATCGCGGGTGCAAAAATTTGATAAAATTAACATTATTTTTTTTTATCTTAATTAATAACATTATGAGTCATAACATAGCAAGATAATTTATTTAATTTTGTTTTTGTTTTCTGTGCCTCGTGACGTGTCTTTTCGTGCCCGGCTAGAGCCATGTTGTGTCATGAAATGCCGTGCCCTTGCCACTAATTGTGTCGTGCCCGTGCCCGGCTAAGATCATGTCGTGTTATGTCAGGCCCACTTTCGTGTCGTGTCCGCTCACTTCTGTCCCTGTGCCATGCCCCGTGCCTACTAAGACCATGCCATGTTGTGCCAAGCCAAGACTGTACCTGTGATGTATAATGCCGCATTTAAACGTGTTGTGCCGGCCCATACTCATTTGACAACTCTACTGATGTACTGTTTAAAATGTAACACATCTTTATTTCTAGCCGTGACACCACAAAATATATACTACTTTTAATTTGTAATGATCCTCTCAAACTTTTATTGAAATTTCTAAGAAGATGCATGAAATTAATATTTAATTGCACTCCATTTCACTTGCAAAACTTTACTCCTAGGAGGAGTTGAACCAGGATCATTCTATAATTAAAGTAGTCATTGTAACAAAAAGCCAAATCATACAATTTCTCAATTCCATACCAATTCTTTCTATTATTCTCTATATCCTTCTATTTTAATTTTTGGATGCTGGATGAGTACTATGTCACCTGGTCGACGTGGTGCTCGAACAACACAACTGAACAATCCAAAAGTGTATTGGATAGTCCATATTGAAACACTCTCTTTCCTTTCACCCTAACACTTTCTCTTCTTCTTTTTTTTCTCCAAATCTAAACTGTTCAAAACTGAAATAGACGACCCGAATGCGCTGAATGAGCATCACGTATTTCCCGCTCGGCACTCACACACACTAGTCGTAGTCGGACAACCCCACCATCTGCTCCAATTGGGTCCCAGATCCTTCCGGACCCAAACCACCCCTTCAATCCACATTTTATTTACAAAAAATAGGGTCCCAGAACCTTCCGGACATATTGCAAACATTTGTTAAGACCGTCATTTTCCCATCTCCAATCTACTTGTTCCTGCTCTTCAACTGATCAAATCAAACCCAGAGAGGAGTTGGATAAAGCTCTCTTGAAGCTTTGAGACATCGTAATTTCCTCCAAAATCATTCTCTCATACCCAGTTACCCACACCCACACCACGGCGCAACCCCAACCACATCCTCTGCAACTCCAACCACATCCTACCACTCCCTCTGCAACCCCAACCACATACTCCGCAACCCCCTCATCTTCTCCGTCCGCCGTCACCACCACTTTGCCGCCAACCATCACGACTTCCCCGTCAATCATCACCAAATTCGTTCATTCGTCATCGATCTCCCTCTGCTAAGGTCTCTCTCTCTCTCTCTCTCTCTCTCTCTCTCTCTCTCTCTCTCTCTCTCTCGATTTGAGTGATTTCCGATTTAAGGTCTCTGATATGTTAAGGTTCCCTCCTCCTCGATCTTCCGCCCAAACAGAGAAGCGATTCTGAAAATATTACATGCAGAAGTAGGGTTTTGAACTAAGTAGTGGGGTTTGCTCTATGCCTTTTTCTTAATCTAATTGTATTTCTGTAACAGTTAGAGATTTTGGTTCATCTTAGATTTTTTCTCTCTGTTTTCCAATTTGAGATGAAACTGTTGTATAAATGGGGTTTATTTGTGTAGATGTATTTTTATTTAGTCGTTTTGAATTGGCTGGCTCGTGAATTTGGACAATGAATAACGTAGTTCAAATGGGTCTGTTTTGGTTTCTTCTGATGTTTCACTCTTTGATTTTGTACACCTAAATTCAGTTACACATTCGGTTTGGCGAATACCCGAACCCCATTTGGTTCGGGTATGGGAGCAAGTACCCTCCCCCATGCGAGTATCGGGGTGGATTTGGGTAGGGTAATCGTTTCGGGTATCTGATACGGAAATGCCCAATTATTGACTTTGGTTGATCAATGTTTGAATGATGGGCAATATTATTGTTACTTTCTTAGAACCATGGACACGGATATAGGATAAGGACTTGACATGGACAAGGACATGCGGACACGTTATTTCTTAAAAAAATTAGAAAAAATTAGGCCACAAGCACGTGTCCAGAGAGTGTCGTGCCGTGTCTGTGACCGACCCGTGTCGGATACGAATACGTGAGGCCAGTAGATGTGTCCGTGCTTATTATCCACTAGAGTTGGGTTTGTATGGATTTGCTCAAGATTGATGGTTGCGATCCTACAAACTCCTCATGATGTCATTGAATATATATCAACTTCACTTCATCTCTACATCGGTCCATAGGGATATCAGTATTGGCTGATCGGTGATCGGTGGTTGATTTTCTGAAGTGAAGTTGTGAAAGAATGCTCTAAGTGTCTTGGAACTTCTCACTGGGAATGATGATGAAGAGGATTTTCTTTTGCCAGAAGTTTTGATCATTTCCCCCCCTTTTTTTGCTTGGTTAGTTGTTGGATGAACAATATTATCATGGGTGCGATATCAGTATTAGTTGATAGATACAAGAATTTGATTAGAAATGGAAGAAACAATCCTTTCGTATACCTCTTTTGTTGTAGGCAATGAGGTGCACAAAAGTGAAATGGAAGAAATGAAAGAAGGTCACATTGGTTAATTCCGGCAACACCATAAAATGAGCTGCTGCAATTTTTACTTCCTTGTAGCCTTTTTTTGGGCTTTGGGAAGGTAAATACCCTCTATAGACACGTAGATAGAGACATGTTTTATGTTTGACCAAATGCTTCATGTCAAGCTATACATGTCGAAACGTCGGATAGGATTGGTTGTGCAGTGTGTCCGCTCATCTTGATCATCTAACAGTAAAAATTGCAACACCAAATGAGCTGTTGCAATTTTTACTTGAAGCCTTTTTTGGTCTTGGGGAAGGTAAATACCCTCCATAGACACGTAGATAGAGACATGTTTCAGTTTGGCCAAATGCTTCATGTCAAACTATACATATCGAAACGCCATATAGGATTCGTTGTGCAGTGTGTCCACTCATCTTCATCATCTAACAGTGAAGTGGGATCCTTTAAAGACCATGATAGCCCTCAGCCTTAGCCACAAGTGCTTGATTTTGGATTGGTAATTAATTGCTAGATGTATTTCAACTGGGGTTTACAGTTAAGTTTTCCTCGCATTTCATTTGGGATTGGAATGAAATGCCCAAGTGACTGTGCCGTGCACTCCCGTTTCTATATGAAAACTAATTTAAATTTGTGTGTAATGCCTTCAATCTTGATGAATGCTGGTGGATTACATAAATACTTGGACTGTTTGGTTGCCAATGTGCATGTCTTAGTCTTATTTGTTTTCATGGCATTTGTATGCTCATTCCTTTCATTATAAGCACTATATATATTTTTCAAAAGTGATTATAAATATATAACATGGACATGACACGATTCCATTTCTTTCCCTCTTCAGTGATTTTTTGGGATTTTTTAGCACAATTGGGAACAAATGGTAATCCAATAGTTGTTCGAAGAAATGAACGCCTTTAGACAGGAAGTGAGCATTGCAAAGAGTTGAGTAGTTAATACTCTGTCATGTTTATGGTAGTGTGCTAACAGGAAGATAATTCCATATGATATTTTTGGCAGTAAGTACTTTGGATATTTGATTGCTCTGTACGCAAATTATAAATTTAGTGATCTTCTGTGTCTAATGGGAGCAGTAGGTTTGGATCTAATTGGACAATAGGAGTTTTTAATGGTTTGGGAACAATAGGTTTGCGTCAAATGTTGAAGCAGTTATAATGTAATTTGAGTAGCCAAGGTCACATTATCACGAGTAGAAAAATCATCCCTTTCTCCCACCTTTAACATTTGTCATTTGATAAATTCAGTTCTTTGCGGCCAAGTACAATTGCTTGATTATGAGAACTGACGGGGCGAAAGCTTGGGTTTGAAAGCAAGCCTCCTACTTTCCCTGGCCTCTTTTACTTGTTTATTGACCAACTGATTCATTGTTGCGAGGAGGGTTGGGCTTATGACCCCTCCAATGCTGTCATCATCAGCAAATATTAGCACTTTGCTTATCAAGCGGTACATTCTATGTCGAGCATTATTTATTTATTTATTTGATAAGTGCAAGTTCTGATTAAGCTCAACCACAATAAACAATGTCTAGGGATGGAATCCCTTACAGCATCCTACAAGTACAACCACAAAGACAACCATTATCTAACAGAAGAAAACCAAAAGAAAATTATACAGGAAAGAAAATCCTTCTAGGTAAGCTCCATTGCCTGCATAGGACTTGATTCTTTAGAGACCGCTTTAAGTTTCTCCTTGTGCTAAGGAAATCTCTAACACAATCTGCAATGCCTTTCATGCCCCATAGCTTTCCCCTAGAAAATTCGACTATTTCTCTCTCGCCACAGCCCATAAACAACAGCAGCCAAAGAACACCTAGGACTCATACACCTCAAGCATTTACCCTTCGCCTGCACACCATATCAATCAAGAACCTCCACCAAGTTGCAAGGCATGTTCTAAACCATGTTCTTATTAACCAGATGCTTCCACACAACAGTTAAAAAAAGCATTCAAAAATTGAATGCTGATGAGTTTCATCAGCCAAATTACAGAGAGAACAAGTTCCATCCAAGTGCAAACCCCAACTGTTGAACCTATCCTTTGTGCTCACTCTTTGAAGGACAACCAACCAAAGAATAAAGAACCATCTAGGCACTATATTAACTTGGGAGGAGTATGAGCCATAATAGCTTGAATGGACTGATTTCTCAATCTAGTCCAGCACCAATCTCCTTGGTCAATGATAGTAGCCACTTTAGCCCATAATGCTTTGCCCAAATTAGTCACAGTCCTCTCACCGAATTTAGCATGCAATGGCCCCAGAGTGTGCCAGTTAGCTAGCCAAAGAAAGGTATTTGCCCCATTACCATCATGATATCTAATAAGGGGTTGGCACAATTTCCTTAAACCAAGTATTTTCCTCATCGTCCAAGAAGAATCACTAGGAATATCCATGGTGAACTTTAGTTTATTAATCTATGGATTGCCTTCCCTCTTTCTGTAGAACAATGATGATTCTATGGGTTCACTTCTCTCGATTTCTAGCCGGAATGGATGGCTTTGAAATTAAAATTCCATTTGAGGGTTTGACATGTGTTTTTTTTACTGCATTCCAGGCAGTATGATGCACATTTTTTTCATTTGTCAACACCTCAACCCCCTCTACAAGGTCTCCACCGACTGTATCCCCAAATGGTTTCCCAAGTCATTTGACTTGCTCAACTTTTGCATCTCGCAAATCTGTGTAGCCTACAATATCCGCTTTGTCCACGATGATACTCATATTACGATGAGCAACAATGTTCTAAAACAAGGAATTAATCGGCGATTAACCGCCGATTAATCGTTGGCGGAGCCTATCTGATTATGTCCGACTTACGATTAATTATCGAATACTAATTAATATGCACCGATTAATTGCTGATTAATCTGATTAATCGCTCGAAGGTGGCTGGCCGCCCGACTAGCGCTGAGCGACTTTTAGAACATTGGCAACAAGAAGGAAGAAGAAGAAGATTGGACCATGATAAGTATTAACACTCTGATTGAATCATCCAAGTGGACCAAGTTTCAGCCCACCAACGATTTGAGGGTGGATGCCACTCTGGCTGAAGAATTCAAGTTTACTAAGAGTGATCGTGTCTTCATCCCTATAAAATGGTAATGTTGATTATGCGGTCATGGCCATTCATACTTAGGGAAAACCAGGCTTCTTCAAGCTTGGAGATGAAAAATGGATTCCATTTATGATGAATCCAAGTATCATGATGTTGATCATGTTCATCACAAGGGCAAGTTCTATGTGGTGGGCTAGATAGGCTGTGGTGATGATTCTGATTTGAAGACTAAGCAAACTATAACTCCATTGGCCATGGTTATGGCCCTCGTGGTGGTTGGATTATGTTTCTTGTGAAATTGGGTGATAATCATTTCTACTTTGTTGATAAGTATCCGGGCTCAAAGAGTGTAGTTCACTTGGAGGTATATAAGCTAAATGAAACCCAAAAAAAATGGGAAATGGTTAAAATCATTTGAATGATTAGGCGTTCTTCGTTGGTGACGATTGCTATTATTTAGTCTCCACTCAAAATTTTCCTGCTTTGAAAGGGAACTGCTTTTATTTTTCGGTGAAATGTTATAATTTTTATGGAGAGGAAGACTTTTGCGACGATGTGCAGAATTTGGAGAATGGTATATGTGGGCCGGTAGAATTGTTTCAGCTGAATCATTTGCCCATGTTTACCCCTACCTCAACTTGGCTTAAGCCGAAATCCCTTACTTCAAAGAGCGATACCAAGTCATGAGCGATGATGACTTGTTATTCTTTTTTTGAAGTAGGGGGTTTCAACTTAAACCAAGTTGGAAGAGGCATAAACATGGGCATATGATTCGACTGAAACAATTCTACTGGCCCGCATATACCGCTCTCCAAGTTTTGCACACCGTTGCAGAAGTCTTCTTCCCCGTAAAAATTATAACATTTGAGCGGGAAATAGATGCAGTTCCCTTTCAGAACAGGGAAATCTTGAGTGGAGACCGAATAACAACAATCGTTCCCAACGAAGAATACCTGGTCATTCAGATGATTAATCCTTTCCCATTCTTTGTTTGTTCATTAAATTTATACACCTCCAAGCGAACAACACTCTTTGAGCCCGGATACTTATCAACCAAGTAGAAATAATCGTCGCCCGATTTCACAAGAAACTTAACCTGACCACCACGAGAGGCCACAACCATTGTCAGGCAATTGAGGTACAGTTTGCGTAACCTTCAAATCAGAATCAATCCAAGTGGACCAAGTCTCAGCCCACCAACGATTTGAGGGTGGATGCCACTCTAGCTGAAGAATTCAAGTTTACTAAGGGTGACCGTGTCATCATCCCTATAAAATGGTGACGTTGATTATGTGGTCATGGCCATTCATACTTAGGGAAAACCAGGCTTCTTCAAGCTCGGAGATGAAAAATGGATTCCATTTATGATGAATCCAAGTATCATGATGTTGATCATGTTCATCACAGGGGCAAGTTCTATGCTGTGGACGAGATGAGCTGTGGTGATGATTCTGATTTTAAGACTAAGCAAACTATAACTCCATTGTCTGGCCATGGTATGGCCCTCGTGGTGGTTGGATTATGTTTCTTGTGATATTGGGTGATAATCATTTCTACTTTGTTGATAAGTATCCGAGCTCAAAGAGTGTAGTTCACTTAGAGGTATATAAGCTAAATGAAACCAACAAAAAATGGGAAATGGTTAAATCATTTGAATGATTAGGTGTTCTTCGTTGGTGACGATTGCTATTATTTAGTCTCCACTCAAAATTTTCCTGCTTTGAAAGGGAATTGCTTTTATTTTTCGCTCAAACGTTATAATTTTTATGGAGAGAAAGACTTTTGCGACGATGTGCAGAATTTGGAGAATGGTATATGTGGGTCGGTAGAATTGTTTCAGCTGAATTCTTTGCTCATGTTTACCCCTATCCCAACTTGGCTTAAGCCGAAATCCCTTACTTCAAAGTACGATACCAAGTCATGATCGATACTGACTTGTTATTCTTTTTTTGAAGTAGGGGTTTTCAACTTAAGTCAAGTTGAGAGAGGCGTAAACATGGGCATAAGATTCGGCTGAAACAATTCTACCGGCCCGCATATACCATTCTCTAAGTTTTGCACACCGTTGCAGAAGTCTTCCTTCCCGTAAAAATTATAGCATTTGAGTGGGAAATAGAAGCAGTTCCCTTTTAGAACAGGGAAATCTTGAGTGGAGACCGAATAACAACAATCGTTAACAACGAAGAATACTTGGTCATTCAGATGATTAATCCTTTCCCATTCTTTGTTTGTTTCATTAAATTTATACACCTCCAAGCGAACAACACTCTGAGCCCGGATACTTATCAACTAAGTAGAAATAATCGTCGCCCGCTTTCCACAAGAAACTGAACCTGACCACCACGAGAGCCACAACCATTGTTAGGCAATTGAGGTACAGTTTGCCTAGCCTTCAAATCATAATCAATCCAAGTGGACCAAGTCTCTGCCCACCAACAATTTGAGGGTGGATGCCACTCTAGGTGAAGAATTCAAGTTTACTAAGGGTGACCGTGTCATCATCCCTATAAAATGGTGAGGTTGATTGTACGGTCATCGCCATTCGTACTTAGGGAAAACTAGGCTTCTTCAAGCTCGGAGATGAAAAATGGATTTCATTTATGATGAATCCAAGTATCATGATGTTGATCATGTTCATCACAGGGGCAAGTTCTATGCTGTGGACGAGATGAGCTGTGGTGATGATTCTGATTTTAAGACTAAGCAAACTATAACTCCATTGTCTGGCCATGGTTATGGCCCTCGTGGTGGTTGGATTATGTTTCTTGTGAAATTGGGTGATAATCATTTCTACTTTGTTGATAAATATCCGGGCTCAAAGAGTGTAGTTCACTTGGAGGTATATAAGCTAAATGAAACCAACAAAAAATGGGAAATGGTTAAAATCATTTGAATGATTAGGTGTTCTTCGTTGGTGACGATTGCTATTATTTAGTCTCCACTCAAAATTTTCCTGCTTTGAAAGGGAACTGCTTTTATTTTTCGTTGAAATGTTATAATTTTTTTGGAGAGGAAGACTTTTGCGACGATGTGCAGAATTTGGAGAATGGTATATGTGGGCCGATAGAATTGTTTCAGTTGAATCATTTGCCCATGTTTACCCCTATCCCAACTTGGCTTAAGCGGAAACCCTGGCTTCAAAGAGCGATACCAAGTCATGATCGATGACGACTTGTAATTCTTTTTTTGAAGTAGGGGGTTTTAGCTTAAATCAAGTTAGGAGAGGCGTAAACATGGGCATATGATTCGGCTGAAACAATTTTACTGGCCCGCATATACCATTTTCCAAGTTTTGCACACCGTTGCAGAAGTCTTCCTCCCCGTAAAAATTATTACATTTGAGCGGGAAATAGATGCAGTTCCCTTTTAGGACAGGGAAATCTTGAGTGGAGACCGAATAACAACAATCGTTACCAACGAAGAATACCTGGTTATTCAGATGATTAATCCTTTCCCATTCTTTGTTTGTTTCATTAAATTTATACACCTCCAAGCGAACAAACCTCTTTGAGCCCGGATACTTATCAACCAAGTAGAAATAATCATCGCCCGATTTCCGCAAGAAACTTAACCTGACCACCACAAGAGCCACAACCATTGTCAGGCAATTGAGGTACAGTTTGCCTAGCCTTCAAATCAGAATCAATCCAAGTGGACCAAGTCTCAGCCCACCAACAATTTGAGGGTGGATGCCACTCTAGCTAGAATTCAAGTTTACTAAGGGTGATCGTGTCATCATCCCTATAAAATGGTGATGTTGATTATGCGGTCATGGCCATTCATACTTAGGGAAAACCAGGCTTCTTCAAGCTCAGAGATTAAAAATGGATTCCATTTATGATGAATCCAAGTATCATGATGTTGATCATGTTCATCATAGGGGCAAGTTCTATGTTGTGGACGAGATGAGCTGTGGTGATGATTCTGATTTGAAGACTAAGCAAACTATAACTCCATTGTCTGGCCATGGTTATGGCCCTCGTGGTGGTTGGATTATGTTTCTTGTGAAATTGGGTGATAATCATTTCTACTTTGTTGATAAGTATCCGGGCTCAAAGAGTGTAGTTCACTTGGAGGTATATAAGCTAAATGAAACCAACAAAAAATGGGAAATGGTTAAAATCATTTGAATGATTAGGTGTTCTTCGTTGGTGACGATTGCTATTATTTAGTCTCCACTCAAAATTTTCCTGCTTTGAAAGGGAACTGCTTTTATTTTTCGGTGAAATGTTATAATTTTTATAGAGAGGAAGACTTTTGCGACGATGTGCAGAATTTGGAGAATGGTATATGTGGGCCGGTAGAATTGTTTCAGCTGAATCATTTGCCCATGTTTACCCCTATCTCAACTTGGCTTAAGCCGAAATCCCTTACTTCAAAGAGCGATACCAAGTCATGAGCGATGATGACTTGTTATTCTTTTTTTGAAGTAGGGGGTTTCAACTTAAACCAAGTTGGAAGAGGCGTAAACATGGGCATATGATTCGACTGAAACAATTCTACTGGCCCGCATATACCGTTCTCCAAGTTTTGCACACCGTCGCAGAAGTCTTCCTCCCCGTAAAAATTATTACATTTGAGCGGGAAATAGATGCAGTTCCCTTTCAGAACAGGGAAATCTTGAGTGGAGACCGAATAACAACAATCGTTACCAACGAAGAATACCTGGTCATTCAGATGATTAATCCTTTCCCATTCTTTGTTTGTTCATTAAATTTATACACCTCCAAGCGAACAACACTCTTTGAGCCCGGATACTTATCAACCAAGTAGAAATAATCGTCGCCCGATTTCACAAAAAACTTAACCTGACCACCACGAGGGCCACAACCATTGTCAGGCAATTGGGTACAGTTTGCTTAGCCTTCAAATTAGAATCAATCACTACAACCCCTTTAGTCCATAGCATAAAACTTGCCCCTTTGATGAACACCATCATGATACTTGGATTCATCAAAAATGGGAATCCATTTTTCATCTCCAAGCTTGGAGAAGCCAAGTTTTCCCTGATTATGAATGGTCATGATTGCATAATTAACATCACCACTCCAGGGGACGAAGACTCTCAATATGATAGCAGACTTGAATTCTTCAGCCAGAGTGTTCAATCAAAGTCTTAATCTTCATCATGGTCCAATCTTCTTCTTCCTTGTAGTATGAGTATCATCATTGATGAAGCGGATGCTGTAGGCTACAACGATTAGGGAGATGGGTTAGGGTTTCCAATTTTTTCGTACTACTTTTGGGCTTGAATTTTCCTAAGGCTTTGGATCTCGGTCCTTCTGCATCACCTCTTGCAAACGCAGCAAATCCACCAAACACCTCCTTCTCACCCCCATTGTCTCCAAAGGTATATCTCCTGATTACTTATTTCCTAATTACTTACAATCTTAAGGGATTGACTTCTGCGTGACTACAAAGGGGTAAGACCGTTTTGATTCTGTTATTAATCTCATGCCCCTAGTCTCAAGGTGATTCTGCAAAGGGGTATGACCATTATTGCTACCCACGAAGATAACAATACTTATAACATTGGTTGATGAAGATGTTAAAGTGTGTAGCATTAATGGTTTGTATAGTACTTTAAACCTATTGTTTGTTTGAGTTTTTTGTCGATTTATATGTTTCTTGGTTTTTTTACCGAGCCTGGTTACAAGCTGTTTAAATATCACCTGGTTACAAGCTGCTTGAATGATATTAGAGAGAACCTTCTAGGTTTTTGAGCTGCTTTCAGTTGCTTGTGTAGGCCTAAGCTGCTTGGGATGTCTCCATGCATAGCTGCCATGTGTCCCAAGCTTTTCTTCATATTGAAGGATAGTATAGATTCAAGCCTTGAGCTGCTTGCAAGCAGCTTACCGAGATCTGCTAAACAAGAACATTCTAGGCCTTTGAGCTGCTTGTGAGCAACTTAAGGCCTTAGCCTACCAATTGAAGGCCATTTGAGACATTTCAAGAAGCAGGCCCATCCGTCACTTGGGCCTGAGCTTGAGGTGAATCATAGGCCTCCATCCTTTGTAAGCCTTATCAGTCCAAGCTTGGAGAAAAACCCAGGCTTTAATTGATTTCCCAGGCTTTAATTGATTTGGACCCACTAGAAGGCCTTATTGTTTTTAAGAACTGGCCTAGGTTTGAATAAACACTCAGACCTAGTGGGTCGACCCAAGACTTTGGCAAGTCCTGGGCTCGAATTTGTGATAACAAACTTTTAGGCATTAATTTGGCCTCAGGCGTTTGTAAACTCAACTCGATCAGTGGCGTTCAAATTGGCCCGATTTTGTGGGTGATCGATCAAGAGGCTTTTCAAGGCCTGAGACCATCATTCAAGGCCTTCTTTTAGCCAACAAATTGATTTTCTAAATTTTGGCAAAAAATGGGTGCAAACATTGCCTTCCCATGCCTTGGTTCTTTACTTTTAGAATCAAGGCATGTATAAAAAGTAAAACCATTTTTTGGCATCCAAACAGGCCTCGATTCCTGTTTTTGCATGTCTTCTTTTGTTTGCCTTGCCTATGGACTTAGTAGTGTAGACACCCTATTCTGAACTGTCCAGATTAGTTTACTTATGATCTTTGATACCCCAATGATGAATAAGGTCAAGGACTTCTCGAGAATGTTAGTGTGTTTGAGCTTTGAGTGCTCTGAACCTCGTTCAAACCTTTTCGAACCCCTTTCTAAACCCTTCAAGTTAGAACCAAATGGCCTCAGCAAAACCCTATGTGCATACGCTGGTATTGTACTGGCGTGCGTTGGTAAACTGCCACGTGTCAGTCATCAACCGTTGACGCAGTTCCACTAGCGCACGCAGGTAGTGGGCTGGCGTACGCTGGTCAAAATCAGTCAAATCACCTTTATTCAACCATGTGCACGAGACTTTCGTGGTCACCCCAGTACGCTGAACAGTCCTCTGATGATTGCAAACGTGCAGGGATGTCCCCCTCTCTCCTACAACTCCTTTCAAGTAAGTCACATGCATTTAATGCATGGAGACTTCTCTCTCAAGGCTAACCATCCTTTAACCCAATTGGTTACTAGCCCTCTTTCTCACCCCTTGGCCTATATATACCCCCCTTGCATTTATATGCAAAAGGGTTACTCTCATTAAGACTCTAAGTTTCTTTCTCTCTTCATCTCCTTTGGTTACTTGTTTCTCTCCCTCCATTACTTGAAAGAGCAAGCAAGGAGCCTTTCCATACTCCCTGCACACACTTTCACTCATCATCCCTCCATCAAACCCCAAGTTCAAGTTTTAAACACACCATCAAACTCAAAAATAAAGGTATATCACCTTTTGTAAGCTTTCTGTTCTGATTCCTAAGGGGGGCCGGCAAGGTCAAGGCTCGTAATCAATACCAGTTTTGGCCCTAAAGCTGGCAAGGTTTCAAGGATCGTGTGTGGCTATCACTGGCGCACGCCAGTAATCTTGAGTTGTGCGCCAGTTATGGCAGTATGTGCAATACTGGCGTGGGGATCACTGATCAGTTGATTTTTGCGTTTCTTTCCATTTCAAACACCTCATTGCATGATAAGAACCAGTTTACTACCTTCTGCACTTTAGAACTATGTAGCTGTAGTGTTCAATACCTGCTTCTATTTGCTTTAGAATGCCTCTGGGATCCTTCTGGTCATGTTCCAGAACCTAAAGATGCAAAGCCAAGCACTGGACAAAGGCATCTAACTGGCATACGGTACCCTGTTACCAGCGTACAACAGTAAAGATCTAGCCCAGTGGCTGGCCCTTGTATGGCAACTAGGCCTTGGCCTCTATTTATTTTTCCACACTGTTTATGGGGTGCTCTATTTATTTTATATCTCTAGATTCATTCCTACTGTCTGTAACTGCTTAATAGTTGCTTCATAATTGCGTAGTTTGTCTTGGATGTGCACTAGTTCTTTCTAGAGCCTAAAGGGTTGAGAATAGAAGCTGTGATTTTAGATATACTGGCGCACGCCAGTACGAGTGTGTAGTACGCAGGTCACCTCTGTATGCAGTGGCATGGTTGGTGCATACAGATTTCTTTCTGCGTACGTCACTCCAAGTCGGGGTGTCCCAATTTATCTAAAATGCTCACAGAAGTGTTTGTTCTCAATCTATACTAATTGTTTCAATAAAGCATCCATATAATTTTGTCACATAATGTCATTTGATACAGTTTTAATTCCCATTAACTATTCTCCCGCCCTAATTGGCTAAAAAATGACTAATGAGAGAAAAATGCAAACGTTTTACAAAATGCCAGAGTAGAGATCGATCTTCGGATTGGGCGAGAGGGGTGCCATATAACCCTTCCTCTCTCGTAACCTGGCTACCGAACCTCAGATATTGAAGGTGATGACGGACCAGTCTACAAAGCCTTTTTCAAATCAAAACGTAGCAAACGTTTCAAGTTCGGATCCTTAGGTGTCTCACCGCTCAAACCCGAGTGGCGACTTTGAATTGTAGCATTTCGCCGCGCTTTTTCAAAAAGGGCGCACCTGATTTTATACATAAATAAAATTTTAGGGGCGTGTGCCCACAAGTAGGCATTAGGCATTTTACATGCTTCATTCAGGCCTTTGACAATAATCTCTAAATTCAGATATTGGAATGAGTGTGCCAACCATCTTTTTGGTTGGACAGGCTTTTCAAAGGCCTCTTTTATAGATAAAAGGCCTCAATCTGCATCCTCTAGGGCTGCTTAGAGCAATTGGATGATGATCATGCTATATCAAAGCTAAATCTCAAGGCTGTGAATATCGCCTCTTATTAGCCATGTTTACACCAATAAAGCCCATGTTCGGGCCTAAAAATATGTTTGGAAGACCTGAACTCCCACTTAAAGTGTTCACAATAAAGATTCATGCCTGCTTAAAAGGCCGTCATCTCTGTGGAAAAGGCCTTCGGTCACCAATATGAGGCCTCTTTTCAATCCTAGTTGTAGAGAAGCTTTAAACCCATGAAAGGCCTGGCAATAAGGCCTTAAAGTACATTGAAAGGCCTAAAAAGGTGGCTCAGGCCTAAGGAAGAGCTTAAAGGGCCTTTTTTACTACAAAAAAGGCCTATTTATACCGATATAAGGCTAGTGTCTATGCCTGAACTATGAAAATACCTAGCAAGGATTGAAAATATATTGGCAGGCTTGAACCTCTGCGGAAAAGGCCTAGTAAGAACTTAAAAATAAGGCCTACTCAATGACTGGTTGGCCTTGGACGAACATCTTAGAGATGCATGTTCAGCCTTTGAAGGGCTTTTCTTTTCTTAGCCCCTCTTACAACCACGATGTTTTTGTGTCAGCGAAGTGAATAACACTCGCTTTTGATGTGCCCCACAAATCCAACGTGGGCGTGATCCTACAGCCTTAAGGCCTATACTTAGCCTATGCTTGCAATGCCTATTGGCAAGTCGGACAATGCCAAAAAAGCCTTCATTAACCAGTGGAGGAAGGGGATCTCCAATCACAAACGAATCATGATCAAGCCCTGGAGTGTCGTCGTTTTCCTCTTCTTCATGTCGTTCC
Source organism: Rhododendron vialii (assembly GCF_030253575.1). Taxonomy (NCBI): domain Eukaryota; kingdom Viridiplantae; phylum Streptophyta; class Magnoliopsida; order Ericales; family Ericaceae; genus Rhododendron; species Rhododendron vialii. Next base: position 35,117,974 of record NC_080562.1, read on the forward strand.
TCCTCTTCTAGAACGACTGCAACATGCAATTCAGACCTACCTATAGGGCTGATTGCAGGCCTAGATCGTTCCTAACCTACATCAATGACCTGTTCATCACTGAGGACTACATTTGGATGTGGTAGCCCTTTAGAGACTTCAGAAAGCTCTTGAGGGGAAAAAATGGGCTGATCTTACCTCATGATTGGACTTTCCATGTTCCTGCTTGTCTCGGGTTTGAGATCTCGTTCCCCTTGTGCGAAAACAGGTCTATCTTTTTGCTCCTCCAAGCCTGGAAATAGCTTTCCATCTAGAAGTTTTTGGAAAACTTTTGAATGTTGACTGCTACACTCGGGCCTGAGATTATTATTGTGATCATCCTGATGTTAATCTAAGCCTTGTCGTTGTTTGGGAATCCTCAAAGGCCTGGACTGAGAATTTTGCCCCCCGAGGTTGATTCCTTGGCCTCCTTGCCACCCGAGTATAGTGTTTTCAGGAGCTAAGGTCTGAGAGAAGCCTAGAGGCTTGGTGCGCTTGCTAAATGCTTGGTTAGACACATTCAGGCTTGAAGTCGAGCCTAAAGTGTCAAATCGTGGTACCGGTGGTGGCGTAGGAGTTGACAATTTATCCTTGAGTTTGGCCATCGCTTTATCAATGGCTTTGTAGAATTGTCAATGGCTTTGTCACAATTTTTAGTGGCCTTGTTGCAATTGACTAGACATTTCTCAATCTTAAACAAAGATGCATCCAAGGGATGAGAAAACTCCTGCGAGAATTCTTCGTTGGATGCAACAGTATTGGTCTGAATGCCCATATTTTCCTCAACTTGGTCTCTAAAGGTTTGATATGAGGATCATCAAAGCCACCATTTTGGAATTCAGGTTGTTCGGGCAGGCCTGAATGCATGATACTTGAATAGCTATGTGACTTAGCATTAAGGAGATAAGCTACCTCATCGCATAGTTGGCTTTCCTCATCTTCAAGTCTGTCAACTTCGTCTTCAAGTCTTTGAATTGCATCATTGTAGAAGTGTTGTACGTCGAGAAACCAACCCTTCGTAGGATTGAGTTGATACCTCCCTCTATCGAAACGGTTGATCTCATCTTCAAATTCGTCGACCTTATCATCTCGCCAACTAATTTATTCTTCAAGACGCCGAATCTCAACATCCAATTCAACGTATTGAATCGATATGAATCGGCGTGATCATACCCTTGAAACGATTAGGGTCCTGTGGGCAGCATGCCCTCGGGAAGGATTCTGTTCCTTCCCAAAGCAGGGCCCATAATCGAGGCAGCGCGAGTGCGGATGGCAAGCGCTTGGAATACAGAGTCGCCACTCGGGTTTGAAGGTCCGACGCCTAATGAACCGTATTTCGAAGCACCTGCTACGCTGTTTGATTTGAAAAAGTGAAAGCATCTATCTGTCACAACCATATCTGGATTCGGAAGCTAGGTTACTAGAGGGGAAGGGTTTTAAGGCACCCATCTCGTCCAATCTTAAGATCGGTTTCTACTTAGGCATTTGCGAAAATGTTTGCGATTATGTTTGATTAATCAATTCTTTAGCCATTTAGGGCAGGGAAACAGTTTAATGGGAATAAAAGCTGTAACATGTTGCAAGATGTGATAGATAACATGGATGCAAAAGCAGTTATATAGGATGAGAACAGACTCTTGTGGGAGTTTAAACAAACTGGGAGGTCCCTGTTTTGGAGTGACATGCGCAAGAAGAAAACATGCACTGAACAAGTCACTACATGCTGACATAACCTGCGCGCGGCACTACAAGACACGCGCGCACCAGTGAGCTCAAACCCACAGCTCTTATTCTCAACCCTCTGGGCTCTGGAAATTACTAATGCACACCCAGGACAAACCAAGCAGTCTATAGCAGTTGATAGGCAGTTCTAAGTAGTTTAAAGGCTGAAAAGCTTTACAAATTTAACAAAACACCCCATAAACAGTGTGGGGATAAAAAAGTAGCCTAAGGCCAAGTTACCAAAGCAAAGACCACTCACTGGTCAAGAACTGACCGGCGCGCGCGGGTATGAGTTAACCTTCCAGTGTTTGGTTTTGCTCATCCTGGGTTCTGGGACAAGTCCAGAAAGATCTCAGGGGCATTCCATTGTAGCAGCTATACATATTGAACTAAAAGCAGCAGTTCTAACTAAGGGAAGCAGTAAACTGATTTTTAGCATGCTTGCAATGGTCCATATACAAACTAAAGCATAAAACAATAGGAAACCAATCCCCACGTGGTCTTGCGCGTGCATCCACAGAGTGGCGGGCGTGCATTGCGCCCCGGCGCGCGCTGGTTCTTACCACAATAATTTTTGAAACCTTGCCAGCTTTAGGGTCAGGAATGATATTGATTACCAGTCTTGGCCCTGCCAGCCTCCCTCAGGGATTAGAATAGTAGGTATGCTATACCTAGATTGAGTTTGAAAAAGTATTTGAGCTTTGATGTTTGGAGGCTTGATTGAGGGGTTGGATGTTTGATGATTGAAAAATAAGGTGGTTATGCTTGATTAAGGTGTGAAAATGGTTGTAGGGTTTTGCAATCCTTTAAAAAACTTGAACCCTTTGAATGGAAGAACCATGGGGGTATTTATAGGGAGAGAAGTGGTACGTATGGAGCTGCAAAGAGAGGACCTCAGCCAGTCCACGAGGCTGGCTGAGGTTGCTTGGTGGTTAAGCTTACTAACCAATAAAGGTGATGGGGACAGGTTGGACCGGCGCGAGTGCATTGCGCCCTGGCACGCATGGGTCAACGGTCAAGCTTTGACTATTGACCACCACCTGTCCGGTTGACCAGCGCGTGCGGGTTTGGGTGCAGCATGCGCATGTACTACCTACTCACGCATTGGTCAACGGCCAAGCTTTGACCATTGTCCAACACCTGTCAAGTTGATCTGCGCGCGCAGGCTTCAAACCAGGGCGTTCCGGTAGGGTTTTTTGGCTAAGGTTAGGAGTTCAAGGGTTTTTCAAACACTCAAAACTCAAATACTTATCATTCTGGACTATATGACATTCAATAGTATACAACCAAAAATACTATGAATCGAACTTTGGAACCATATCTGTAATGTCCTGAGTAGATGAATTAAAAATGCTTAAACTCCATACAAAATGACTGGGCAATAACCTTCTTTCCTGTAAAAGACATCATTCACTAACCATGATAAGTGTTCCAGCCATATCCTGGTGCAATGCTTGGAGACATAAGGCCCGGCATATAGGTCTGGGGGACTTGTACACCTGACGCAGGTAAGTATGGTGTTCTTGAAAATGGCAACTTTGAAAATCCTCCCATATAAGTGCCCAGATGAAGGCAGAACTGATAAACCTGGAGATCCGTAGGCAGCAGGTGGAGGAACGGCCAAGGCAGTTCCAGTGGATGCAAGTTGAGGATGATCAAATTTACATGAGGCTCCAAACTTACACGATCCAGTTTTCAGATAAAAAAGGCATGGATTTTCTTCCTGAAAACTAAGTGAATAATCTAAAAGTCTTATTCATAGCTTTAGTGAATAAGCATGTAGCAATAAGTCACGAATATGGCAATGGACGAAATCGAAAGGAAAGTGCAGACCCATAGGAGGAGCGAACAAGTGAAATAAGCACCTGCCGCATAGGTAGGCCCAAACTGTTAAGTAGGACTGGTCCAGCACCATGTCTGTCCCGCGGGTGATGATATTTACATGCTGAACCAAATTTGTAGGTTCCGGTTTTCAGATAATACTGCAGTTCACATTCAAAAGTAAGCGAATTAAAGATTATCAATGGAGGCATGAAGCCATTAAAAACCATCACCTCTCAGAACAAAAATGGAGGAAATAGAGTTTCATTTTTACCCCTAAAGGTACATTTCCTCATTAGCTAAAAAGCACACTGCTTATCATCAGAACTAAATCAACTTTGGAGGAATTTACCATTGTTAACACATAGAGCAATTTGACCCAAAACCAAAACAAAGGTTCACCATCAATGGTGCTCGGTTCCAAAGCCAAACTCACATTAAGAAACATCTGCTCAATTATGTGCTACAAGAAACGTCTGGCCAAAGCATGTGAACACCAACACAATTACTTTTAGCCATGTTTTCAAAGGCAATTATGGGGCTCGTCTCAAGTCTAGGCACAGCTAAAAACTCCTAGGCATTGATTTTTTGGAGAGAGAACCAAAATGGTGTTCACCTATCTGTCGGAGGCATTTGGAGGCGTATGCCTTTTACGCCTTTCTCACCCAGATGACGGAGGCTAATGCATCAAAAGAGTGAGTTCTTCTTTTTGTAAGTGAAGAATCAATTGATTGTAAGTTGTCAGGGCGAAAGACGAAGAGTCTTCACGTACTGTGAGACAATTTAGAGTGCTTTTAAAAGTTGGATCTATTAATGAACTATGTTTTTATGCCTTAACATGCTTTTTTGTCAATTCTATCTACTACTTTCTTGTAACTATCCCCCCTTTTCATGGTAGTATTTTTTAGATAAATTTAAGTTTTAGAAATAAAAAGTAAAACCTCCAAAGGCTTATGCCTCAACGCCTTGAGGTTTACACCTCGTCTTGCGCTTTCACGTCTCAAAACTTCGAATTTTAGAGAGCCCACTTAACAAAGGATCTTCTGCAAAAAGTAATGTAAATAATATCAGAATGCAAATCCTCCTCCGACATGGTTTATAAAGTCAATATTATATGTTATTATTCAGTTGAAGTAGTCCATTGGCAGATTGAGTTGGAGTCAAATCATGCTGCACTTCTTGTGGTAATTCAACTACCACTAGCATAATGTGATTAATGTTTGATGTTTCACACATAAAAGCCACATGAAAAGCATATAAAAGCCCCCTGAGTGGTCTGAGTAATTGTTAATCAAAATACCGTTCCCTATTACTCCAACATCAAATATCCCAGGGAAAGGAAAGACAAACACCAATGCAGTAGAAAGAGAACCATCTCTAATTAGGAAAGGCAATTACCCCACAGTCGGGTTGTCTAGCTCTTTCTGGCAGTTCACCTTTATACGCAGGGGCGGATCCAGGATTTGGTTGTAGTGGGGTCAAATATCTACCGCACATATAATTTTTTGGGATTTTCAGGGCAAAAATATCATCTTTTGAGGCAAAATTACGAAATACTCCTCAAAACTATACCTGCTCCAGGGGTATTTTGGAACTCAGCGGGGTCACGTGACCCCGCTTGCCATAGTGTGGTTCCGCCACTGTTTATACGCACTGCCCTGTACATAGATTCAAGTATTACTGTACACAGCTAAAAACTATCTTATTACCCTGAAACAAAGATGATTTGCTCAAACCAAGTTAAAACAGAATGACAAGTTCACAAGCTTCAAGAAAGTGTCTCTAACAGGCCAATCTTGTTACTATGAAGAATGAACATAATTGGACAGAAATCTAGTTTACCTGTCTAGGAGAAGTGGGGTGATTGAATTTACAATTGCTTCCATAACCACACAGCCCAGTCCTCAAGTAGAAAATGCAGTCTGGTTCCCCGGGACGGTCTGCGTAGGGGCCTGAATCTGCCACCTCACCCCTGTCCTGCTTATCATTAGTCTGAATTTTCAACCTCTGTATGGCATCTACAACGTATTCAAAGGGGCAAAGTCAACACCAGTGACCAATAAAATCACCCAGTATACATACACTCATCTATATTCAAGTCCAAACGGGCATATACATATATAATAATAAACTGCATATTTAAATACACAAAAAGATGTTCTATGTTTGTGTAAAGATGCAGAGGCATTAACTTGGAGCAATTTTAGGGCCCGATTGGATGTCGTATGTATTTTGGGTATTATTTATGAAGGGTGGATAAGATAGTAAGGAGTATTAGTTAAGAACGGAGGACGACCCACATTGATGTGACATTTATAGATGGTGTATTAAAAAGTAGATGGTTTAGATGATGTATTAGAGAATGAGGATAAAATAATACTTGGTTTGGATGAAGAATAAAATGGGGGATAAGAAAGGGTGTATAATGTAAAAAGCTGTCAATTGACTTTTTTGCCCTTGTGCAGTCTAAACTTTAGCATGCATTACATTAATTATATAATTGCAAAATCTAATATATTTAATTACTTTTTGACAATTTAAGCTATAATAACTTATTTTACTCATAAATTAAATAATTTAAAAACTTATAGAATATAAATACCAATTTTTTATAATAATCACTTGTTTGTATTTTGTATTTGAGCTAAAATAGTGTGTTTGTAATTGGACTTGTGTTTTATGTCATGTTGGGCCTTTTAATTTTGTACACTAACAAGAGTACAAAGGAAACAAATGAGGATTTGGGATGATGAGAACCACTGGATCAAAACTGCATTTTTCTAGAAAAATCAAAGGGGTGCAAAGGAAAGTGTTTTGTTTACTCGTCAAAACAGGGAACCCACAAAACCGAGACACACTCTCTCTCTCTCTCCCTCCTCACTAACCCAGCCACCGACCTTCTCCACGGGCGTGATCAGATTGTCTTGCCCAGCAAATCAAAGGGGTTGCAAAATCAAAGACGCCGATGGTCGGATTATGAAGACGGTGGATGGTCAGATCAAAAGCTTTCTCTGCGTCATGGCCTAGTTCAATCCCTCCCTCTCTCCGATCGTCTCTCCTTCTCTCTCTCACTGAATTTGGGTTTTTGAAATTTAGGGTTTGAATTCGAAATTGGGGATTTCAATGGTGGTGGCGGTTTGTGGTGGCTCTGATGATGGTTGTGGGGTGAGCAGTGGTTGTGGTGACCAGTTGAGGGATGAAGAGGGATGAGGGAGGGTAGAAAGGTAAAAAAAAAAAAGGTGTTTCAGGTCGGATAAGTTATTGCGAGCTCAAGAGGTAGCCATAATTTATCACCCCGAATCCCGCTTTGGCCTGGATAAACGAAGGGGGATTAGCTTAAACAGGGGTTTTGATGGATTCCAAACGATGCTAAAACAGTCATGTCAGTTGTTTATCCGGGTGTATTGGCTTATACACCCTTCAAATACACCATCCAATCGAGCCCTTAAGGAAACTAAATAATCACTTTTGGGTTGAAACTTGAAGGGTTATGAGAGAGAGAGAGAGAGAGAGAGAGAGAGAGAGAGAGAGAGAGAGAGAGAGAGAGAGAGAGAGAGAGAGAGAGTCAAAGGGTAACGAGGGAAATCCATCTTGGAATAGGTTGTGGGTCCCCCTTTTTTCTTTTTTTTTTTGACACATCAACAATGTGTAAGAAGCGTAGAGTGCGTGCCTTAACTTACCTGGCAGCTGCACTCCAACGAGGAGGGAGACCTCATACGCTTTTGTGTGGGCCCACCTTAGAGCATCTCCATTAGCCACACTAAATTTTTATCTATTTAAACAAAGAAAAGTGCAATTTCTTTCCTTTAGCTAGCCATTCAATATATGGATACCCAATAACCTAAGCAAAATCAAAGCCATTTGTACCAAATCAATCCTCTCTCCTCTTTCTCACTCACTCTCTCTCTCTCTCTCTCTCAAATCTGCAACAGTAGCAACACAAACCCAGCAAAGCCCTATTTGTGGCCTTTCACAAGAAATCAAACCAAACCCAATTGATTCAATGGAGAAAACAAAACCAGTGGACAAACATCAACCCAGAAATACAAAATCAAACCTAAGAACCAAATCAAACTTTAAAATTGAAGCCACAAATCAAATCCAATTAACAAATTGAAGTTGAAACCCACAAATTCAATCCAGCTGACACACACATATACATACGACTATATATACATACCATTAAAAACTCCAAGAACCCACCGGGAAACTCGCCGGGAAGTCGACAACGGGAGAAACACTGTATTGTGGGTTTTAATTCCGGAATCCGCTGAAACGGATCGACGACACAATCACGCATTCCACAACGATTCCGGTCACCTTCCTCGCCATTGCCGCCGGAATAACGAAATAGTGTTCTTATCTCGGCCGGAGCCAACAACGGTGCCACCTCCTATCAGATATTGCAAGGGCAAGGGAGATGAGGAAGAGAGAGAGAGAGAGACGAACTCAGAGCAAGCGAGCTACAAAACCTCGCTGGACCAAGCGAGCTACAGTAGCATCCCTTCAAACTCACAAGCTTAGAGCGAGGCTGCTAGGAGCGAAGTTTAGGGCTTCTTCTCAGGAAATAAGCGAGATTCTCCGCTGTTGGAGATGCTCTTGGGGGCATGCACTTTTTGCTTTTGTGTGGGGCACACATTGGATTTCATAAAACAAATACGATTGCTACATGCACACGGTTCATGTGCATTCTAGACGCAGTTGTGTCCGAAGTTTGTAGTCGAAAAGTGTGTGTATGTAGACTTTCACTAAAATAATTCAAGCCATCAACAAGTTTGAGATAGTTGTTCGAGTAGTATTGCAAAAAAATAGATAAATCAGACAATAAGTAACTGGTTGAATCGTAACTTGTTTGTTTTGGTATTTTGGATTTTAATTTATAGATAATGAGTGTAGAGAGAAATAGAGTAATGATTGAAAATATGGGTAATGATTGAAGAGGGATATAGAGAAAAATGAGAGTAATAATTGAAAAGAAATAGGATAATGATTAGAATTCAAAATTCTTAAACGAACGGGGTCTCATTCACTATTTGGGATTCAAAATTTAAAACATACAAAATTGAATTATTTATAATTATCCAATTCAGTTAATTTTTCACAGAACTACATGACTATTTTTTAAAAATTATTGAACAGCTCAATTTTGTGTGGGTTTCCAAAATGGGCCATGCATAACGATTTTTTTTTTTTATAAGTACATGCAAATAAACGAGCGGCAAAGCATAGGAGTTACTAACACCCACAACTTAAGTCATCCAACTCTTCTCAACGAAAACACGATTGAATCGTACTGCATAGGTTATCAACCGGAGGATTTAGCTAAGAAACCAATGAAAGACCAGAAGCGTAGTTTGGAAAACAAGTGGGTTCTTTAGTTCTCTTGGCAAACACAAGGCATGATATAGCTCTAGAACCATGTGTGCGAGCACATGATTACTGGAGATTAATAACGCCAAGTTTTGTTACATAAAAGGCGAACCCTTCTCATTTCAAAACCGAACCTCAAGTCCCAAGTGGAGAAAAGCAAGATTAACTTAAGTCATGAGGTGTTATTCACCCCATTGCCAAGCCTAAGTAACTACTCACACATACTCAAAAGACTAAGCATGGTAAGAAATTGAAGCGAAAGATTTAACCGACAAAATCGAAAACTAACTTGATTTTATAGAAGATCTAACAAGTAGCTATAACTTTAACAAACGGGAAATAAACATATGACAATTACCTTGAGTAATTCTTGAGAAATTACAACTAAAAGCTTGTGAGCATGAAAATGGAGTTCTAGGAAAATTAAATTACTTAAAGCTAAAGTGTAACTAGATGTATGAGGGAGAGAAAGAGAGGCCTATTTATACAAGGGCTTTCTCTCTCTCTAAACATACCAGGAAAATATCCCAAAAGCATGCTACTAAAGGAAACTTTCCATTAATGAAAAATTGAAAATGCAACAAAAAGTTCTAGACGAATAGAACTAGTATCGATACCAGTTCAAAAAGGTATCGATACCCCCGCGGCTGGAATCCCAGAGCTCTTGGGGTATAGATACATTTTTAACCTGATATCGATACCATTGTTGATTTCTGCAATTTCATCCCAGTTTCTTCCCTTGGCCTTCAAAACATCCTGGGCATCCTCCAGTGCTTCTTTTCTCAGTTCTTTGGACTTGGTGGAACCATGCCATAAGGCCTCGAGCACTTGATTAACATCGAGGATCGTCCTAGGCGTCAGGACACGCCTTATTCTTACAATTTACCTGAAACGCTTACAAAAATACCTTACGTGCAATATCAAATAAAAATGATGACTTATATATACAAACGTTGCAAATTGGAGGACTTAAGCACAAAGATTATACAATTTTAGGTGCTTATCAGACATTAACAAAAAAAGGAGTAGCAAAATCAATTCCATTTTGGATTTAGATTTATAAGTAATGAGTGTAGAGAGAAATAGAGTAATGATTTAAAATAAAATAATAAAATAATGATTGAAAATAAAGGTAATGATTAGAGATATACAAAGAAAAATAAAATAATAATTAGAGAGAAATATGATAATAATTAAAATTTAAAATCCAAAATCTTAAAACGAACAGGTCACAATGATTCTTCCTCTATGCTTTGGATAAATTATTCAGAGCGAGTATCATCACGTGTTGTCCTATGACATTTTTGCATTACATATATTGTGATGAGATTCATACGCTTTACCTCCACTGAATACTTTTTTCTTATACTTGGGGCCTTCTCGAAACTGGACAAGTTTTTTGTCAAAATAAAAAATTAAATAAGCACAACCTTTTTTTTTTCTTTATATTATTAGTACACGAGTGATCGGAATTTTTAAAAGTGTTTATAGTAGTACTATTACCGACTTGGTAGTGGTGTAAATGAGCCGAGCTTCGGCAAGTTCGAGCTCGACTCGTTTATTAAACAAGTTAAAAATTTAAGTTCGATCTTGGCTCGAGTCCTAACAAGCCGAGCTTAGTCATTTACTAGACGAGTTTCTCTTAACGAGCCAAGCCAAGTGAACTCGGCTCGTTTAGTAAACTAGCCGAAAATTCTATCTCGAGCTAAATTCGTCTACTAAACGAGCTGAACTGAGCTTTAATGAGTCGAACTCGCAAACTGCTCGGTTAGTATTTTACAATTTTTGAGGAGAAGTTTCTGACCGACGAGGAGATTCGAAAATTTTCCCTACTTTCGAAGCAAAATCTAAATCGTGAAAGGATACAAAAAGCATCCCACGCAGAGATATTTTAGTGAGAGAACATCCCAGAGAGAGAGAGAGAGAGAGACAGAGCAGGCCGAATTTCACTGTATCGGAATATATTTGTAGATATCCCCCCATAGATACATGTGTGATACTTTCCTTCCCTCCATCCCTCTCATTGATCAATCGCCAAACCCTCTGTTTCAGTTTGTTGAACAATCATCACACGCCTTTTCTCTTCTTCGTCGGACTGTTGATTTTGACAGACTCGTTCGAATCGGTCTCCATGTTTTTGGCTCGGTTTCGCTCTTTTTTTCAGAGAGAGAAACTGCTTTTCGTCACCCGTACTACTGTTTTTGATTTGTGGTTGAGATCGTGAGGGACCGATGCCGGGAAATCGACAGGTTCAGAGCAACGGCGTCGTTTCCAATTCGTCCGCCAATCACCTCGAAGGTATAATCATGGTGTATACTCTCTTACTCGCAATATATTTAACATGCTTGAGTTTCAAGCAATGAAGTTAGAGTCCGATCATGGCTTCTTTTTTTTTTTTTTGCTCTCTTTCCTTTTGTTGATATCTTTGTTCTCGTCGTCGTCGGTGTTGTTCTTTCTGTTTGTTTGATCGGGTGACGATTCACGATTATTTCTTTTATTTAATCAATCTATAGTTTTTTTTTGGATAAGTAATTAACTAATCAATAGTTTACTAACTAATGTGCCCAATATATAGCATACTAGTTAGTCATTTACTTAATTAGTAATCAATAACGCTAGAGAATACTGAATATGGTTACTAACTAATGTGCCAAATCTATAGCATACTAGTTAGTCACTTATTTACTTTTCCTTAAAATTGCTTTATGTTAATAAAATCTCCATCTCTACACAAAATATGTAGTTTAATGTGTATTTAGATGCGCGGCTTATTTTGTATATATGCGGAATTCATTATCTTTTGATTGTGTTGGTGTCTTTGTTGTCATCGTTGTGTTCATTTTTGTGTTTTTGTTTTTTTGATTGGGTGACGATTCGTGTTCTTGCTTTTGATCTGGTAATCACTAATGCTAGAGTTAATAAATAGTTTACTAACTAATGTACCGAATGTGTAATAGCATATTAGTTAGCTATTTACTATCCCAATCGTCTCTCTCACCATGAAGATCATCTGAACAAACAGTGAAACCCAATAAACCCAAAAAAATGAGAACCCGTCCTCTAAATCATCTTCCCCAGTTTCTCTATTTTCCTTCTTTTTCCCACGCATACTCAGACCTCTAAAACCCTAATATAATTTAGGATAAATTTTTGTAGTCGTCCCTTTAGTTTTACGTTTGTCTCGATTTCGTCCCTCTAGTTTCAATTGTAACCAAATAAACCTTGTAGTTTGTTTTTCGTCTCAATTCGGTAAAATCATTCACGGTGTGAATAAAACTAATGGAAAATGAGGTTTGGAGGGGTAGATGTACGAAATGTTATGGGCAAATAAGACATTTCGGCCTAATCTCCCGCCAAAATTGAGTTTGCCATATATATATATTGTCATTTTGGTACAATTCCTTTACCCAGTCGTAAGCCCTAACCCATCCAGACTTGAAGAAGCTTCAATGGAGTCCAAGCAATGCCATTGTGGAAAGAGAGCTCCAGTCGGCACCTCATGGACTGATACGAAACCCTGGCAGAAGATTCATTGGACGTTCCAAACATGGGGTAAGTTTCAAGCCCTAATTTTAGACTTTCTTTACCTTTGTGGTCCAATAATATTGGGAAAATTGCCTTATTTTTTTCTAAAATGTTTTCTTTCATATTAAATTACAGTCTAGAGATGCTTGCACCTTCTTCATGTGGGTGGATCCACCTATCTATGCTCGTTCTCGGGATGCTCAAAAGAACCACGCAGCTTGAGGCGAAAATTGGACTTCTCAAGCGACGAGAGAATTCTGGTGGCTATTATATTGCTGTCTTGGGTGTTCTTTTCTGGTTCAATTCCTCTGTTGATGGAGACTGTAACGACCCGCTCCATCTTTGTACAATATTGTCCGTTTTAGACGCCCAAAGTCAATAGACTTCCCAGTAGGTCACCCACCCCTGGACTACCCTAGGATGAGCACGCTTAACTGTGAAGTTTCTATGCGCTTTGGCCCGCCCTTACGGCTTTAAAAGACCTTGTACAAGTAGGAGGGATCTTTCCTTATAAACCATGACTTGCCCCCTCCCGTCCGGACGAAGCCTGCTTCCTGCAATACCGCTGGCCACCGGAAAGCGGGGTGTCACAGAGACTGTTATGCTGGCAAAGGAAATCATGGTGATGGATTCTGAATGTAGTAACCTGGGATGGGCAATGTGTACATAGTACTTAGTAGTATATGGGGTAATGTAGGTTGGTTTAGACGAGGTTAACTTGTGTTTTGTTATGGTGGTAATGGTGGTTTTGGGGGATGATAATCAAGTGTCCATATATTGGTTGGTTATGGTATGTAACGACCCGTTTTTTTGTAATGAAAGTGATGACATTTGGTTTATATTAGTGCTTGTGAATCAGTAATGCCATTTTGCATTCATGCCAACTGAAATTGAACTTACCAATGCTGTTTCCATTGAACTAAGCAAAAATCTGAACAACAATGGCACTAAATTGGCTTGCTGCATTTCCATTGAACAAAAACTAACCCATTACATTTGTTGTTCAACCATAAACTTAGCAATAACCATAAACTTAGCAGTTTGACATCCCTTACTTTCAAAAAGTCATGTAATAATACATACATTTTTATAGCATAACCTAACAACAAAAAACAGAATCTATGTTCTGGATAGAGTGCAGAGATGAACACTTAGAATAATCTCTCTACACTGTAGAGACATTGACGAACTTCCTTCCCTTGGACTGCAATCTTGTTTGGCCTTGCTGGCTACTTCTTGTTTGCATTCCTGCTTGGCCTCCCTTATTAGTTGGCTGACTGCTTGCTGTAAGGACTGCTTGGCTTGGCTGGCTAGTTCTTGTTTGCACTCCTGCTTGGCCTCTCCTCTTAGTTGGCTGACTGCTTGTTGCTTGCATTGCTTGGCTTGCCCTCTTAGTTGATTGAGTGCTTGTGTTTCCTCTTGTCCGGGTGGTGCTTGTGTTTCCATGCCTACTGGTAGTGGTACCCATGGTTGGTTGACTTGCATCTTGAGTGCCTCGTGTTTCACCCCTTTCAGTATTGTTCCTCCTCACCTGCATACATAGATTACATTTGAACACCAAAATAAAATAGTGAACGCCAAAATGGATTAAGTTTACCGAAATTGGCAAATTTTGGATGAGCTCAAAATGGGCCCAAACTTGGGGGGCTGACTTATTTTCGCGCTCCTGTCGATACTCATCATCAACATATGGTTGCTGATCAATGGTATTTTTCGGCCTAATTCCTTTGTTTAGGCCTCCAATTAGATGTTTTTGCCGTTTTAGGAAAGTTTTAAAATGTTAATAACTCTTAATGTATAATTCAATTTTAGTTGGTTCCAGTTGGGAAAGTCTTATTTTTCTTCCTAGTTTTTAATTTTGGTAGTTTCCCCAATTTCTAGGATTCTTTATTTTTAGCATATTTTCTAGGGTTAAGGCATGCAATGGAATAATGCATACATTATACATAGAATACTCACCGACAATTTCTCCCTTCCTACATTCTGATTCTGAGGCAATGGTTGACCTTTGCAGGTTCTTTCGTTGTGTCCTAGCTGACCACATTGGGCACATGTGGTGGTTGTGTTTCTTCTTACCAATTTGGTGGAACTTTGAGGCTCATCAATTGCCTTCTTCCTTTGCTTCTTTGGCCTTCCTGATTGCTTTTTAACATCTGGAGGTAGTGGCCCAATTACCCCTGCATATGGCCACATCTCTGCACCATTGAGAGGGTAAATGATAGGCTCATAGCTAGCCATGTAAGTCTCCTTCCTGAAACAGTGGTCAACATAGTCATCTGCATTCTCATGGTTAGAATTTATGGCTGCAATGGCATGAGGGCATGGAATGCCTTTGAGGTCCCATCTTCTGCATGTACAGGTGTGTGCAGCAAGGTTAGTTGTGAATTGTTGGCCACTGAAACAGTTGACCTGGTATATCCTTTCCCTTGACCATCTGGCAATGCACATTTCAGGTGCTGCAGTTGTCCTATTGTTAAGCCTTGTTCTAATGTTTAGACACAAGACACCATTGTACCCCCTCATTTTTTCCCTCCTCTCCTCCATCCTCTTCATCATAATCACCCTAATCTCCTCTAGCATTGGAATAATGGTCTTACCTCTTGCCTCCAAAATAGTGCTACTGAAGCTCTCACACATGTTGTTATCTAAGACTTCACACTTGCTATAAGTGTTGAAATGGGACCTAGACCAGAATCTTGGTGGATGGTCAGCCAACCATCTCACTGCATCTGGATCAGCTGCATTCATCTCTTCCATGCGGAAATTAAACCTTCCAACATAAGTAGCTTTTCCTGCACTAAATAGGATCTCCTTCAAGTGTAAACCGTTGTTTGAGTCTTTGATTTTGTTGTAAAAATGCCTATTACAGAACCTATGTTCTGCATATGGCATAACCTCTCAAGTGCTCCAATCAAGCCTTGTACACAAATATCACATTAGATATGCCACCACTATAAAAACATGAGTATAACTTTTAAATAATGCAAGTAAAAACAAAGTGAATCACCTTTTGCTTGTCTGAAATGAAGGTGAACTCGTGGCTAGTACCAATATTAAGGTCTTCACTATGAATCTCCAAAAACTACTTCCATGATGACTTGTTCTCTGCTTCCACCACAGCATATGACACCATAAAAAGTTTGATTATTGCCATCAATCCTTACTGCTACTAGCAATTGTCCTTTGTATGGTCCTTTAAGATGACATCCATCTAGTCCAATGAATGGCCTACACCCAGCTAAGAAGCCTTGCTTGCAAGCATTGTAACGAACATACAATCTTTCAAACCTTGACCTATCTCCACCACTCTCATCCTCAATGGTCTTCGTGATTATGGTTGTGCCAGGATTAGTTCTCCTAAGTTGTTCACAGTAATTAGGAAGTTTTGTGTACTGCTCCATATGATCTCCTTCAATCATTTGCAATGCCTTCCCCTTTGCCTTATAAAACTGAGCCCTAGACACTCCCACTTAGTGATCCTTTTGTACTTGTTCTTTGAAGGACTTCACTGGCCAAGTGGGATTGGATCTAAGGGCCTCCACATATTTGTTTGACAACCATTTAGTAGTGACTTGTTTATTGCGAAATATCCTTTGGTAGTTGTGTGTACTTTCGCAGGTCCTGACTTGGAAACATTCATTACCTTGCATTTTAGATGCAAGCAACACCCATTCACATGGATTCTTCTTGGCTTGGCTTGGAGGAGTGGAGACTTGGCTTGGAGGTGGCTTACAAACAACCCTAACCCTACGAGTATCATTCTTTGCAAATATTAAATGCTTGCCAGTTTTTATGGAATGCTCCCTAATAGCTTCTTTGAATATCTCTCTTGTTGGAAATATCATCCCAACTTTGAACTTAGGGTCAATCATGTCTGTTTTTTTATTAAATTGATGATGCCTTTCCCTAGGTGGTCCACCTTCCTCATCAGAAGAGCCATAAAGACTGACCAACTCATCAGACTGAGCCTCTGCAACTGAACCCTCTGTTGTCATTGACTGAGTAGACTTATTACGTATAGGATCCTTCCCCTTTCCCTTGGAACCCCCAACCCCCCCCCCCAAACATTTTTGTCCACATGTATGTCAAACAACCTATCATCTTCAACATCATCAACTTCACTATCCACAAAATCCTCAAGATTTGTACTCTCCTCACTCTCACTTGAGTATGACTCACTTCCTTCCCCATCACCATCCCCACAGTCATGTTCATTAGCATTCCCACCAACCTCCCTACTAACTATTCCTCTATGTTGGGTGTTGACTGCTTTAGGCACAAGTGGTTGAGTTTCTAGGTATACCTCTATTGTCTTGCTCAATTTTACCCATTGAACCATTTCAACACAATCAGAGTCATCTGTCAATTCTTTCACCATTTCGTTTAATTCAATCATGCTCAGGTAATCACCATTTACCCAATCATGAAATACAATGCTTCCACCATGTAATTCCTAGTGTTTACTCCAACCACAAACTTACCCCCATGGTGCATCTTTATGGAGAAGTGGACATCATTTCGATCTGTGAGAACATAAATAAATGGTTCATAAAGAAATGTCAAACTATATGTCTACCACATGGCATACAACATGGGAAACATCACACATTATCATATGCAAATATATTTTACTGTGTGCTAGTGTCAAACACAAAGCAATAAAGACAAATATAAAAGTCATACAACCAAAAGACAAAAAAAACAGGGAACTTTACACCTTTCACTTGGATACTCCAGTTTAATTGTTATACAACTACTTACCAAAAGTTGGTGCATCGTTTCCCACCCTCACTATTGACATCGTCTTTTGACTTCAATGCTAAACAGCAAACTTCCTTCTGAAACCTTGACTTTGTCTCAAGGGAATCCAATTCCCTTTTCTCCAGCAGCAAACCCTAGGTTTGTTCTTTTTCCCCCTTTTTTTTTTTTACACGACGACTGAATGAAAAATAGTGAGAAAAGTGCGATATATGGAGAGAATGGGTAAAGTCGACTCTACCCCTCCAAACCCCATTTTCTGTTAGTTTCATTCACACAGGGAATGATTTTACCAAATTGAGACGAAAAACAAATTACAAGGTTTATTTGGTTACAATTGAAACTAGATAGACAAAATCGAGACAAACATAAAATTATAAGGACGACTACTAAAATTTGCCCTATAATCTAACGTCTTCAGTGATCAGTCCAAACGGATCTGACTGGTCGACTGGGTCGACCCACCATAAGAGCATCTCCAACGGCCTCGGGTGCATCCTAAGCAAAATAACTACTCAAAACACCAAAATTCTACTTTGACTACTCACAAAATACACCTCTCTTCCAACAGTCTAAGCAAATGCCTACTTGAATCTCAAAACTCCTTAAAAAAATCAAAACTCCTTAAAAAAATCAAAATCATAACACCCCTTCCCACCACCACCACCACCAGCAGCAGCCACCACCACCACCGTCTGAATCAAGTAAAAACCCACAAATCAGCACTGGAATCATAAATCCACAAACCCACAAATCAAGTCAAAAACTCACAAACCCACAAATCAGTCGAAAACCCACAAATTTACAAAATCGAAAATCCACAAACCCACCATCGAAAACCAGATCGGCTGGCCGGCATATAGCCCAGAAGCATATATCAAATTGGTTTGTTTTTTCCCAAACAAAACCCAAATTAGTTCCAATTTTTCACAAATCAAACCCAAATTAGTTCCGTTTTTTTCCAACCAAAACCCAAATTAGTGGAGGGTGCTTACCTTCGCTGGAGCCAACGACAGCGAGGGAGACGACGACAATACAGTGGTTTGCGGGCTCAGATCTGTGTCTTTGAAGGCGGAGAGAGAGAGAGAGAGAGACGAGGCTACAGTAGCACGCCAGGATTGACGTGGTACTGTAGCAGTCGCGGAGGAGACGAGGTGGGAGACGAGGCTGTTGGCCGAGGGTTTTGATGGGTTTCGCTCGGGGAAGAGCCGAAAAGGGAGAAGAGCTGAGTCCACCGGAGATGCTCTAAGAGAATAAAGCTTTCCCACTGTTCCTTTGCAGAGAATAAAGCTTTTCTATCAAACAGCAAAGTTGCAAAAATCAGTTTTTACGTGCCTCCCCTTTAGTTCGGGGTGGGTGGTTTTCTTTTTCTTAGACCTCTATCATTTTATAAACCTAACGAAATGGATATTTCACTAAACCCAAATTCAAGTTTTGTTGTTTACACTTTTACTTTTGTTCGCCGGTAATAAACTTCTTTATATCATTTGTATCTCTATGTACATAAAACTATATATATACGGCTAATCTCTTTCTCGACCCCGTTGGAGACAGAGAGAGGGGGGAGGGAGCTAGAGGATTTGGGGGAATTGATTTTGGATTGACCGATTTGGGTTTTGGGAGAGAGAGATGATTTGGGCAGTTGAGTTTGGGTGGAAGAATTGGGTTTTAGGGGAGAGAGAGAGAGTCAAGGGTAACAAGAAACGGTAATGATTCCCACACATACTTTTGTGCATATATCATGCACATATATTTTTGTGGGGTTCATATCGGAATCTTATAAAATGATTCAAATCGCTCATCTTTTTTAAAATAATTTTTGGAGAGTTTTCGTAAAAAATCAGCTCCAACGGATATCAGTAAGGGCTTCTCAGAAATCGTATGGCGAATCATTTTATTTTGCCCTTCGATTTCTGAGAAAGCTCTTATTGTTATAGAAACCCGTCAAAAAATATTTTAAAAAATATGAACGATTCGAATCATTTTGTGTAATTTCGATATGGACTCCATAAAAATATCCGTGAATAATATGTTCACAAAAGTACGTGAAAAGTAGCATTGTTGGACTTATTGGTGAGGTAAAAACGCGGGTCACACTGAAGAATCGTAGCAGAAGATGGATAGTCTTCCTGGAGAAATCATGGTGAATATACTATCGAGACTCCCCGTCAAATCCTTACTCCGATGCAAGTCCGTATGCAAATCCTTCCTCAATCTAACCCTCGACCCGTACCTGATCGAAGCCCATCTCAATCACGCCTCCTTTCATCACGACCAAAACCCCAGTCTCATCCTCAACACCGCCGTCCTCAACGGCGACACCCACTTCCGCTCCCAGTTGTACTACACCACCCTAACCACAACCCAATCCAACTATCCTTGCAACGAGATCCCTTTCTCGCCCCTCAATGTGGACGATTTTTGCGTCACGGATTCGTGCAATGGCTTGCTCTTTTTGCAACGTCGCACAATCGATGACTTTATGTTTGTCATCAACCCGTGTACTGGGAAGCAAATCGAGATCCCCAAGTTAATCATTCCAGCATTACGATTCGAGATCCCACAGTTGATCATTCTGTCATTAGGTGTGGAGATGGGGATTGGGTTTGGGTTTAGCCCCAAAACCAATCAATATAAACTGGTAAAGGTTATTGACGGGTCGGCGTCGTATGTTTTTAGTTTGAGTGAAGGGGTTTGGAGAGAAGCAGCAGGAGCTCCCAGTTTCAAGATTTCGGGGTTTTACAACTCGAAGGTATGTGTAAATGGAGTTATTCATTGGCCAGGTTATTATCGGTCATATTTTATTGTCTGTTTCGATGTTGGAAATGAAGTGTTCGGCGTAATTCCCTACCCCGCCGGTAAGCTTCAAAAAGGTGGGGTTAATTTGGCCTTGTTTAGTGGGTGTCTTGGTCTAATGGAGTATGACTGGGAAGAGAACAATTGTTTTAACGTTTGGGTTATGAAAGAGTATAATGTGGGAGAGTCTTGGACAAGGAGTTTCATCATAAATTTGAATCACATTGGGTGGTCTTGCGAAGAGGTTCAGTTTCTTTGTGTTCAGAAGAATGGCGAAGTTTTAATGGTTCATTGGAAACAAGCTGTGTGGGTTTATGATCCCAAAACCATGAGTTTTAGGAAGCCTAACATTGTTGGGCTTCCTTCTTTTCCTTCTTGGTTTGAAGCAGTTTGTCATGTGGGTAGCCTTGTTTCACCTTTAGGCTTCTGAGAAGGAACAAGTAATAGAAGGGGCCACAAAGTGAACAACTGAAAGACTTTTGCTTATAAAAGATGTGGCTTATCACAATGATTGTTCTAGTTTTCTCAAGTATGAAGAGTATCACTAAACGAAACTCTTTTAGATTCAAGTAGCTTGTTAATTGGCACACGAGGAGTAGAACTGGAAGTTGCTAGAGGGTGCTGAATTGTGTTTGTTTCCACCATTGCGTTGCACCGTTAAGAACCTGGGTTCGAACCTCCTAACGCTAACTTTTTTGTGATATTAGTTTCCTATCGCATTGAAAGTGAAAAAAGATACGAACCGATGACTTCATTATGCAAGGTTTTCAGTATGGTTTTAGACATGTAATATGTTATAGTATTGCTATATTGCTATGTATGTTCATATTGGTGTTCGAGAGATTAATGATGAAAGGGTTGACAAGGAAATATGTAGTCCTCTGAATACAGCTTGATCATGTTTATGGGCCTTCGGGTTCTCATTCCTAGTATATCCTCTCAAGGTTTTCTTTAACCTTCTTTTGCTGGATGGTTATGTTGTTTTCCCTTTCCCTTTGTTTGATTTGATTTCACATGGGAATGTCATAATTTGGGTCTCTGCCTTCCTTCGATTGTAGAAACTCTGGCCTGGATTGTGATCTGTGAATTCCTCCCCACCAAATAGCAACACTGGCCTCCCTTGGCAATGTTGTGTCAGCCATGAAGTGGATGCATTATCCTTTTCTTTTTCTTTTTTAGTTTTTATTTTTTTCTGTAGATTTTGGTTGGATACCTTATCCTTTTCCCCTTTCTATTTTTTAAGATTCTTAAATCCTTCAAATTTTCCATTTCCTTCCCATATCCTTGATCTAAATACAGCCTTAGAATGTGTTGGAATCATGGATGTGCAGACGGATTTACTGAGGAAAAGAAAAAATCAAAAGGAATGTGAAGGAATTCTTCTTATCCATATATTTTTCCCCCCGGAGATCTTTATCATTAATACTCTGTTCTCTCTAAAGATCTATCTACAAATTGATTATGGAAACACTATATTACCATGCTAGGTCTTCTGTAAGGCAATGGAATTTATATTAGTTTTGTGTTTGTAATAAGATATATATTCTCTACACTCATGGCTCATGATCTCAGCATTGTCACGCCTAGTAACTTAGTTTCACCTTATGGCAAACTGCTAATTGGGTTTTACGGATTTTGTGGTTTAGATGATTGTTGAAGAAGTAATGGAGTTTGTTGAGTTGAGCCACTAAGGGATGCTATAGTTGGTCTTCCGGGAGTAGATCTCCAAAAATATGAGTGTCATCGGTGTATAAAATGTGAGATACCATCAATCCCTCACCATCTACCTTTCCCACCTCAAAACTGGTCAAAAATCCCCCTTGCACTGCTTTTTGAATCAAACGATTAAGCACCTCCATGACCAATATGAAAAGAAGCGGGGAGAGAGGATCACCTTGGCACAAGCCTCTGGAAGTCTAAAAGAAACCGGCTAGAGTCCCATTCACAAATGCAAGCTCTTATCCACTTCCCCCATTGCCCCCCGAAACTCATCTGATCCATAATATAAAATTAGGAAATCCCAATTTACATGGTCATACACCTTCTCAATATCCAACTTGCATACTAGACCTGGAGTTTCCGCACTTCAATCTGGAATGCACACATTCATTAGCAACCAAAATCGTATCAAGAATTTGCCTCCTTTGAACAAAAGTATTTTGGGATTCTGAAACAACTTTCCCCACCACCTTCTTCAAACGAGTCGCCAAAACTTTTGCCAACAATTTATAAGCTCTCCCCAAGAAACTGATAGGCCGAAAATCTCGAATATCCTCTGCACCTCCTTTTTAGGAATCAAAACCACAAAAGACACATTCAAACTTCTTTTGAACTCACCGAACTCCCAAAAGTGCTGAAACATTCCCTTCACTTCCCCCTTTACCGCCCCCAACAGTGTTGAAAAAAGGCCATCGACATTTCACCTGGTCCAGGTGTCTTATCTCCATTCATAGATTTAAGAGCAGCCACCACTTCTGCTTCATCAAATTGCCTTTCCAAACAAGAGGCCTCCTCCACCGAAATAGTGTCAAACTCCAGATCATCCACTCGAGGACGGAATCCCCCCCCTCTTCCTTAAACAAATCCTCATAGAAGAGAGTAATTTCATTTCTGATCTCCTCATCCCTGTCCAACAACCTGTCACCTATTTTAATTTTCCCCATAAAATTATTTCTCCGATTACTGTTTGCCATCCTATGAAAAAAGCGGGTACTCCTCTCGCCCTCTTTTAATCACAAGTTTCTAGACTTTTGCCTCCGACTAATCTCTTCAAACTTTGCAAACGTCCCAAACTCTTCTTTGGTCTTTTCCCTCAACGTCTTCTCATCCTCCCTTAAAACTCGAGCTTGTTCCTTCATGTCCCATCTGCGGATTTCATCAATGACCTTAGTTTTTTGAAGCTTAGCCTCCCAAAAACCTCAAAATTCCATTTATGCAAATCTACTTTCAACATTTTTAACTTCTTAGCCAAGACAAAACTCTACTTCCCCACCACCGAATAATTACTCCACCAATCACCCACCCTTTCCGCAAAGCCCTCAGACAATAGCCACATGTTTTCAAATCTGAATGGGGTACTTCCTCATCAAATCCCTCCACTATCCAACAAAATAGGCATATGATCTTAAATGGGTCTTAATGGGTCTTAAAAGAGCGAACTGAGCCACATTAAGAAAGTGCTCCTCCCAAGAAGCAGAGAACAAGAACCGGTCAATGCGTGACATGTAACTATTTTCCTGAGCACCAAACCAAGTGAACCCACTAAGAGGTGGGTCAATAAGCTCCAAGTCATTAATAAAATCCGAGAAACTCCGAGAAAAGGAGCTACACCCCACTCTCTCATACGGAAAACAACAACACACACACCCCAAGTCATTATGATCCATCAGCCGAGCATATTTCTCAGTTTCAACGAGAATAAGTCTATAGACTGACTAATCCAGCGAATGAACTACCTAAATGCTTCGTTGTGAACTGTACATTTATTCTGGAATCGAAACTCATATAAGATGGATATAATTGTGCATATATTAGTTAAAGAGCCCCTGGATGTGGTCATCGTTTGCCGATCATCATTATCCAAGCCATTCATTCTGTAGGTTCACTGAACATGTGATATGAACAAAAAATTAGATTAATCTGTCATTTATAGCCACATGATTGGATACCCATGTATTTGATCATAAGGAAAAATCAGATTAATCTGTCATTTAATCTGTCATAAGCTTAGTTGAGTTGGTTTGCTCATGTGTCTTCTCAATGGTGGCCAGTGTTCGAGCCCCACGGGGAGTAGGTTTGGAGTTCAAAGGCTATGGATAGCCTCTCAACCCCCGTTGACTAACATACTAACCATCCACTAAGCCCCACTAATGTATAAACTATGGCCAAAAAAAAAATCATGTGGCTACAAAGGTATCTGGTCAACTTGATTGTGATGCGCTCACCACACTTCTCAACTTTATTGTATTATTTTGGCAGCTCTTGTTGATGAAGAGAGGGGGAGGGGGGGAGGTGTTTGACTGTTTGGGTTTCATACATGCTGAACCTCTTGGCCAAAATTCTCACCTCCTGGTAGAATATTTTGAAGTACCATCTCTCATTATGTGACTGTATAGAAAATCAAACTCAAATACACGGAGACATATGTAGATTGATATGTGAGTTACTGCAGTTTGTCGCGGGGCTCCGGCTGTGATGCCCCAGGGCAGTATTGGGGCATCATGCCCCCATTTTTTCTTTACCCCACCCCTTGATCTTTTTCTTTTAATCCCAACCATTGGATCCATGCCCCCTCTCTCTCCCTCTAACCTTCTAAACCGGTTACTAAAAAAATTAAAAGCCCTATTTTTTATTTTATTTTTGCGATTCCTCCATCTCCTCACGCGACCACGCCTCTTTATCTCCTCCATAGCTCCTCCACAGAGTCCATTTATGCCACTCTTTCTCCAGTCGATCCCTCACTGTCTCCTCTCTCTCTCTCTCTCCACCCCCCCCCCCCCCCTTGTGTGTGAAAGCGGTAACCCATGTAGAATATGTTGGCACCCCAGTGATTCCCCACTAATTGTTTGATTTGCTCTCAGGGGTTATCTTCTCTTGGGGCTACTGAGGTAGCTATGTCAAAATTTAAAAGTATGGCTTGTGAATCATTGAAACTAATCTACATGTAGTAATTTTTTTTTTTTCTGTTCTTGCCTATCCATTGTTCGACAATATGCTTGAATGAATTTGTTACTGAAGTTACCATTCAAGCACCCGTTATAAGAGAATTTCTACCAACATAACTTATAGTTACAGAGAACTTAAACTCCCTTTAGCATGGTGGAATTGTAGTTGCGATTGGGATTTAGACATGAGCAGATGACCATCATATCGGATTATTTCTTTCACAAACGAATGGCAGATTTGTTGCTTATTAAAAGAGTTGGTGTATGGTAATTTCTCCCCTTTTATTGTTGAATATTCAACATCTGAAGGAATTTTTCTTGATTTGGGCTTTGTTTACTTTGTGCATTTAGGAAACTTCAGCTAGACGGTCCAACAATTAAAGAGCGAGCTCCTACAGGCGAAGGCTTTCATTGAGCAAGATCAAGACCGGTGGTTGGGGAAACGATCATTACTTTGGTGGTCCGTTAGTCCTGGGAGTTCTAGATTGTGTTAAATGAATTTATGAATCCTTAGTTGAGTAACATTCTGTGTAGTCCTGGTAGTGGTTGAAACATTTCTAGTAATACGTAATCTTTTTCACACTTGTGTGGAGTGGTAAATTGTATAAGACGAATTGAATACTTGCATTGGGAAACAATGGTGGGTCACATTGTGGTCCTTCTTTGTTTTGATGAATGTTGGTAAATGCGATGTCTTGGCTCTTATTTGTTTTGATGAATTTTCTGTCTTGGTTGACCTTGTTGGTGTATTTACTGCTGCTAACTGTTAATGTTAATATATATCAGTGTTGATAAATGGAGAGATACCCTACCATTTTGGTGGGTATTTCATAAATTGGAGGTACTTACCAAATTAATGAACATACTTACCATGAATACTATATGTATTTACTTGAAATTGGACATACTTAGCACAGACTTGGCAAGAAAATTCTTGGCAACTGAAGCTACTCACCATATCAATGAACATACTTACCACGAGTACTGAATGTATTGACTTCAAACTAGACATACTTAACACAGAATGATCTTAGAATGACATCTAAAACAAGCTTTCTTAAGTAGTACATAGCAAAAATCGTGGTATGATCGCATCAAGAGATAATAGCCGAAATTTTATTGTTTTGAAATAGAGATACTACTTTCTGATATATTGATATAACTAGAAGTATGTACTATTGCAAACCACAATATATTTTTCTAATTTATATTAGTAAGTAATTGTTACTAATTAGTAAGTTTGATCATTTTTGTTGTAAGCGTGGCCTTATATTATGGTAAGGATGGTTAGTAAGACTTTAGACTTGTTGCACGTAAGAAGTTGGCGAAAAAGTCTGAATCTGTAGTAAGTGTATCATTTTCAAAAAGTAAGTACTAGCATAAACCGTGGGATATTCACATCATGAAATAACAACCAAATGTCATGGTGGTAACAATGATCAGGTAGTGCAGTATGCGTAGCCTTATCATATGGTAAGTATGACATTAATGATGAGTAGGTATGAATTTATGTAACGTAACTAATGGATCATAATAAGGGTAGTTAAAAAGGTAACTAAGATATTAAATTTAATGTCACTTAGTTTTACATTATTAGTATTACCTTATAATTAAAGCATAATACCTCAATGATTAATAAAACTAAATAATTTATGGAATGACCATTATGAATCAATAGTTAGTGGTTACTCATATATTAGCCAATGGTAGCATTCATTCATTGATCACAACCAACACTATTGTTAACTACTACATCTACTAATGACACGATCACTATCAACGTATATTAACCGATTTATTTTAGCCAATTATATTAATGCTCAACCATCACGATAACATAAATACAATTGGCCAATGACTCTAGCTACTATAGTCAATCATCACTCATTGGATATGACATGATAGTGATCATGTCATCTACTAATGACTAACCAATTCATTTTAGTCAATTGTATTAATGTTCAACCATTACTATAGCGTTAATACAATTGGCCACTGGCTCTGACTACTATAGTCAATCATTACTAATTGTTATAATATCACCTTAATTGATTGCAGAAATCATTTCAAATAAATAATTTAAATATAATTAGGAGATTATTAAAATAATATGGTTTATATTTATTATTTTTAAAAATTTGTTATAAGAAACATATATACACAAAGTAAAATTTTAATGGAATATATTAACAACATTAATTGTAAGTTATTCAAAACGATAAATGAATAAATGTTTTCTCAATAATATTTGTAAAATACTTTTTAATTAAAAATAATTTAATGAAATATATTAACAGCATGAATCTAAAATCAAGGTAATTTTTTGGCTTAAATATTTAGTTTCAAAAATTTGTTATAAAAAATTTGTTTACAAATTAAATATTATTAAATTAAATTTATATTCTCACCCAATATTTGATAATCTATTATAAAATGATTAGGAAAATGACAAAAAGTATTGTGAATATGACAAAAAGTATTGTGAATATGACAAAAAGTGTTGTGAACTTATAAATTTTCAATAATTAAAAAAATTCTTGCAAAAAGGTACATTTTTGCACCAAAAAAATTTATTTTCCTGCCAAACCGGCTACCTAGAGAACAAGTTAGAGAGAGAAAGGGCAAAAACATTGAAGTGTAGTCTTTTGTCGTGGTAAGTGTTAGCATAAACTATGGTAGGTAAAACCAGTGTTCATGGTAAATATAATGACGTTTTTTCTGGAAAAAAAAAAAAAGGCAAAACCACCGCACTTTTTTGGGGTGGCTTTGATCCAAAGACTCAAATTCACCTAAAACCTTATCTAAATGCCCATATTAAATGGGGGCATCATGCCCCAATACCACATTGGGGTATCATAGAAAAATTGCTATCGCAGGGGTACCTAAAATCAAAGAGGGTAGCAATCCTGCTACATGGATGCTAGAGATCACCTCTTCTGCAGTTGAGGCACAACTTGATGTGGATTTTGCGGAAATCTTTGCCAAGACTAATTTATACAGGTATGGAGAACGCACCAATCCGATCTCAATCTGTGAGCGTTCTATGTACTTTCTGTGGTTGATTTCTTCGTACTTCCAATAGAAATAGCACTCAACTATTCTCGACCTTAGTCTTGCAGTATATAACAACTCTTTCTCCCCCTCAGGAGGAATGAAGAACTCATCAAAGATCTGAGCACCCCACCACCAGGGTCCAAGGACCTGTATTTTCCCACCAAGTACTCGCAAACATTTATCACTCAATGCAAAGCTTGCTTCTGGAGACAGCATTGGTCCTACTGGAGGAATTCCCAGTACAATGCCACCCATCTTGTCATGACAACCCTTATTGAGATTTTATTTGGAGTCATTTTCTGGGAAAAGGGTGAACAAACGTAACTCAAATCCTCAATGTTTTGAACGCACAATAAGCTTATGTCTCGATTCTGGGTTTGTGAAGGGATTTACAGAGGAAAAAGAAAACTATAGGAAGACCAAGGAAACAATTGTGGATTTTTCAACTTTTCCTTCACAAAATCCATGAACAGAATATACAGTGCCATTACTATCTTTACAACAAGATGATGTTTCCAACAGGCACAAACAACAAGATCTGATAACTCTACTGGGAGCTATGGATGTTGCTGTCATGTTTCTTGGAGGAACCAACACTTCAGGAGTGCAGTCTGTTGTGGCTATAGAAAGAACCGTCTTCTATCATGAGAGAGCAGCTGGGATGTACTCAGCATTGCCTTATGCATTTGCTCAGGTGATAGTTGAGGACATTTTTGTATCATTCCGCGTGGTCAGGGGGACTCGGTAGCTCTTTTGGTTTCCCAAGGATAGTGGCCACTTGCTTTATTTGGGGTCATCTCTTTTGTTTTCTGTCTTCTGTTCTCATTATCCAGGACACATATAAAACAAGTACTGTGAAGGGTTTCCGAAGCCTGTTTTCCAGAAAATTCTCTAAAAGAACGCTCTATTCGGAAAAGACCCGAAAGATATTTTCCAACTCCCGGAAACTGTTCGCCCTCCAAAAGTGGAACTGAAATGAAAAGGACCAGTGTTTTCAATCTCTACATTGTGCTTGTTTCCCAAATTCAAAGAAACATTACGAAACAAAAAGAAAACTGTGCCTAATATCTAGTCCTTGTGAATCTTGTGCTTTGCAGGTGGCAATAGAGACCATTTATGTTCCAATCCAAACCTTCGTCTATAGTCTTATCCTTTACTCCATGATTGGATTCCACTGAAGAGTTGATAAGTTCTTGTGGTTCTACTAGTATGTGCTAAATGTGCTTTCTCTACTTCACGTTGTATGGGATGATGCTTGTAGCACTCACCCCAGGTTACCAAGTTGCTGCAATTTGCTTTCTTCCTCAGTTTCTGGAACCTCTTCTCAGGCTTTATGATTCCCAGGACGGTAAGTACAGGAAAACTTCATGTTTGGTATTGTTTTTCTTGTTTCATCATCTTTAGATTCTGTTCTTTCCGGATCATAAACAAGTAAAAAGCTCCAAAATACTTGATGTTTCCAGGGGCCGAGGGAATAAGAGTCAAGGGGGGGCAACTGACCCCGCTGCCTCCCAAATTTTTTTAAAGATTGGTATAATTTTCACCCAATTTTTACTCATTTGACCTCCCTTTAAAATTCATTTTTGCCCCAACCCATATATAAGGGTTTTGTACTTAGGAAAAAAATGAGTCAAAGTAGAATTTCCACCTATAAAAATCCCCAAAACATGAATAACATTTCATTGTTCTTATTATTAATATCTATCTATTTTTTGATTAACTTGTTAATTTGATTGTTCCTTTCAAATAGCAATTAGAAAAAATGAATAATACATAGTTCAAATTTTCGATTATCGAAAATCCTGGCTCCGCCCTTGGATGTTTCCATCTGGTATCATTCTTATGCAAAAGTATTTTCCGGAAATTGAATACTTCATGTTGATGTTTACCGGAAACATTTCCCTAAAAACAGTTATGCCAATTTAGTGCCTTGTGGGATTATACCGAAAACCCAACTCAGGGAGTTGAGGTTGATGACCATAACTTTAATATGGTGTCAAATAGCTTGAGTGGTGATGACGTAGTGTACAATGATCAAGTGGGGAAGATGATCTAATTCAAGGCGGGCTTCCGGGCCAGTCCTCCGGGTCAAATTTCAAGCGATAAGCAGAGTATGTGAGTGTTGATGAACCCAAAGGCCGAAGTCTTTTCTATTATTTTGTTGAGCCTTAATCCTTCTTCCAAGCCACTCGTTCTTTGGCTTAATGGAGCTTCTCTTAATCCTTTCCAAGATCTTTTGGAGCAAACTGAGCCTTCCTCTTGGTCACTATCTGAGCCTTCTGCTTCCTCTTCCAAGTCTATTGTATAAAATTAACAATTAAAAAAAATAAGATTAGTAAATAAGAACATCTATGTCAATAAGAAAAAATGACAAGTTCTCTTATCATGTCCAAATTGAAAGCACATGTGACACTGGATGAATAGTTTTGAAATTAAGCATAAATGTAAACCATCAAGTAACATTAACCATGTAATTGCAACTGACACACTTCAACGTTACATGTATGTATCAAGCATGTATGTAAACATTTTCGTCGCCAAACCAATAAAATAAGTGAGCTAACATTTTCGTCGCCGAACCAAAAAAATAAGTGAGTTAACATTTTTGTTGCCGAAACAAAAAAATTGTTTATGCCATCGATGAGATGATTTCACCCCAACTTAATAATACAAATCGTGATCTACTAGCCTTCAACACTTTTTCCAAAACCTACAGGAAAATTTTGTATTGGCGAAATCATGCGCCCCCCCACCCCCAATTTTAGTCTAAAGCTTATGCTTTCAAGCACATTTTCAGAATTGGATGCATGGCTAGAGATTTGACTAGCTTTAATAGCATTAGGTAATCACTCATTTTGTGCTTGATTAATAGGGCAAACTGATTAATAGGGAAGATTCAAGTGTAGAGAAGATTAATAGGGTTACTAGGGCTAATTAAGAGAGAGGGAGAGACAGAGAGAGGGGGAGGGAGAGCGTTACCTCGATAGTGAGAGGATCACCGGAGGTGGTGATGGGGTCATTCGTCTGCGCGGTGGTGGGTCGTTCGTCGGTGGCGGCTGAGGGCTCATCGGTCAGAGTGGAGTGAGGTGGAGGGGTGGGGGGCTGGGTGGGTATAGGGTAGAATGGGAGATGAGAGGAGAAGGCAGGCGTGTGGTTAGTTTTAGGGGTGGGGTGGAGGATTTAATCTCAGCCCTTGAAATGGAGGGTTGAGACGAAAATCATGTTAAAAGAAATAGAAAAAATGAGGCTCCTATACTAACAGAACATGGTAGGAAAGACTGAACATGTAACTCCTAAATCTCTCAATTTTTTGCCATTTGACAAAGCGAAGTATGCACACCAAAGTGAAACCCATGTAAGCTATTGAGATTTGTAACTACCTTTTATTAGAGCCGTTAATCAGCTTGCCAATCTTCCGCAGTGATTTCCTTATCTGAGATCAATTCCCATTTGTACTACTGGTCATGATCTGAACCTCATTTATAGCGACTTTTGATGGTGGCTCAGGTGTTTTCGGTAGTTAATGCGCGAGCAGATCAACTACTAAGAATTTTGCTGGCTTATAAACAAGGAAAAGGAACCGTGCTTCATATTCTTATGTGCAACTATAGCTGATTGACAGGAAATATAAATGTTTATGAAATAGCTAAAGGAGTCATGTAAGTATAAACCAGGATATGGCACATAATTGAGTGGAAAAAAAAAAAAAAAAAAAACTGTTCTCCACATAGTTGCTTTCTGTCAAAACCAACCTCAGAACATGAAACAGGTGCTCAGAGCTTAAAACAGTGTTTGCTAAACATCTTTACAGGTGTGCTCACAAAATCAAGATCCGTTAAAATAAATACACAAAACTACTTGATTACAACTGGCAAGGGAAAATACAAGTATCATAATTACATCACATTGTAATCAAGTCCGCAATCATTATAAATCCTATCCAACTAAAAACCATATTAAGGGGAGAAATAATCCTAACGAATACAAGGAAAATAACACCCACCAGCAGCTGAAGGGATTTGAACTCATGACCTTCTAATGAGATGCATGACCAATTCGAGTATTAGGCGAACTAAATTGAGTGTGAGGAAGTGAATGGAAAGAAATGAATTGAACGCACTGGATGAGCCAAAGGGTGAGGTGGCATTCATCCATGCCTTTGCCGCTCAACCTTTGAACACGGCCCCACCGTGTACAATTTAATCTCAAAAAAAAAAACCCAATGAATTTAGAACGAGCAATAAACAACATTTTAAATAAATTAAGGCAATTTGATTTTGGAACTCCAGTTTTTGATGATGACACTCCAAAACTTGTCTTTTAGTGTAAAAATTATACATTACAAACACACTTAAAGATAAATTTTAGAGTGCCATCATCAAAAATTGGAGTGTCAAAATAATTTTTCTTTAAATAATTGAATCTTCAATCTGATAAGAGGGATCCAAACGGAGTAATAAATGAAGTGGTGGTGGCAGAGGGCCGGGCCCTAGGGCTGTAAATGAACCGAGCTACTCGCGAGCTCGGCTCGACTCGGCTCGTTTAGTTAATGAGCTAAGCTCGAGCTCGAGTATTCGGCTCGTTTAGTTCACTCGGCTTGTTCAACAAAAACTCGGCTCGTTAAGGGAGGCTCGACTCAATTAAAGAGGCTCGTTTAGTAAATGGATAAGTTCGGCTCATTGAGGCTCGAATTCGAGTTTTTTACTCGTTAACGAAACGAGCCGAGCTCGAGCTCGCCGAAACTCGGCTCGGCTCGTTTACACCCCTTGCCAGAGGCGAAACTTATTGCGGTAGGTGAGGTGACTCATTGAGATACAGGTTGGGGGCCAAGTATGGCTGCGTGTAATTTCCCACACCCACGTAGTATGCTGCCCTTCCAAAACAACGCTATTTAAGAGTAATTTCCCGCCTTACGGTAAAGATTTTACCCCGCCAAAGTCTCAACCGGAAGGTTTCCCCTACAAACCAGTTAGGCGCTCTTTCGGTCCGTCTACACTGTCGGGGACTCCTTCGTGAACCTAGGCAACAATGATTTTGTTATAAACACGCCATTTAAGAGTAATTTCCCGCCTTACGGTAAAGATTATACCCGGCCAAAGTCCCAACCGGGAAAGAAGGAGTTCCCAAAAGTGTAGATGGACCGAAAGAGCGCCTTATTGATTTGTAAATATCGGGCTTCGGAACACTGATCATAAAAAGCAAGGGAACAGAGAAGGATAAAGAGGGATTGAAGAGAGACGGAACTCATGATTATACTAATTGGTTTTGCTTGCGAAGTCCCCCAATTTATAGTGGGGCGCATTTCTGTCTGTTGATCATGTGCAAGGCTCATCCAAAATATTTGGATGTCTAAGATCTATTTCTAAGAATAGTGTCCTAAATGTTTGAAAATTTTTACGAAAAAAAAATAAACAGTCACAATACGAGAAATACGAGAAATTTCCCCTTGACTAATATATATATATATATATATATATATATATATACGGGGCGGTTTCAGGACAACTAATTAGATATCTAAAATAATACCTCATAGTTTCTAATCAAATTTTAAAGATCCGAGTCGTTCAATGTGATCAGAACGTGATTTTAAGGATATTGTCGAGAAATCAACAACAAAAAAGACCATGAAGGGCTTGATTTGATCAGTTTTTAACGTAACTTTGATTAACGGTTCAATTAAAAACTACCCAAAACAAGCACTTTCCGATCATATTTTTTGCTAATTTTTTGTGACCACCCTTAAAATCACATTCTGCACACATTGAACGGTTTGGATCATAAAAATTTGATCGGAAACTATGAGATTGAAATTTGGGGTGTTTTTTTAGGTGTTTAATTGGCTGTTCGCGGAACCATCTCTCTCCTATATATATAGATATATTTCAAAATTTAAAATTTCCCTTCAAAACAATTTTAATTTTAATTCCGATACTTGCTGCCCCCATGTTGCTTTCACGTAGGGCTATAAACAAACAGAACCGCTCAAGACTCGGCTAGGTAAAAGCTCGTTCGAGTTTGACTCGAAACATAAATAAACAAGCTCAAGCTCAAATTCTAGGCTTGTTTTGTTATCAAATCGAACACAAGCCAGTAGAGGCTCGACTCGAGTTGGCTCGCAAGTCAAGACTTAGTAGACTTTTTACATTAATTACTTCTATTAGCATTAGCATTTTGATACCCTGATGCAGAATCCTTACGAAAATATATTACATGTTATAATTATTCTAAAATTGAGATTATTTTTTTGTAGATTACAAGAAAATGAAAGATATATACCTTCATAATCAAAATATTTTTAGTTGTATTAGGTCTATCCGAGGAAATTTTTAGTCGGGAACTGTAGACTTACTCTTATAAAACTAAGCGGTTTTCTTAAAAAATGTCTAGACATACAAATAAAGTAGCATTTATAGTCGTTCGATCATACTTTCCGATAAGATTATAGCCGTCGGATTGAATGAATACTTTCTATTATATCCAGCTACACTAATGTAAAAAAAAAATTGCACGTTTCCCTTCTAGAGAAATATACACCACTTCCTTTTTCAATTGATTTCTCTAAAGTTGATTTCCTTATCTTTAATTCAAAATTTGCTTTTAAGTTGATTCTTTTAGATTGATTTTCCTACAATAAAAAAGGAAACAATTATTTTTGGATTCATACGCAAAAAGAAAACAACCATTTTTATAAGAATACACAAAATACTTCTACGTGTTTCTTTGGGGGAATAAAAACTGAACTATTTTGGGATTTTTTTTTGAATAAATTGATGAGTAAAGGAGATGATATGTTAAGTTTTTTTTGTCTTTGTGTTAAAGAGGTTAAAAAAATATTCAATAATAATTTTTTGACCATCAATTGGAAGCCGTGCCTACGCTAATATAATACATATCTGCATGTGGATACTTTATTTCCAGTAGTCTTCGATAGCCATGGCTGCCGCCTGCCGACACCCCAGTGGCTTACAACCGTACACTGCTTTGTTCCGTGATGCTCTCGATTGATTTTTAACACGATGTCCGATCAAGGCCCGAATACCGTCAAGATTCTTGTTTCGACCCAGAGATAAATACAATCAAGTCCACGTCGTTTGATGTGGTGAGCAGAAATTGGACTTGCGAGTGGTCGAGTCAAATTGAATGTCAAAAAACCTCACTTTAGACTAAATTATTTGAAATTAATAAAAACATATCTTACGCGTAATATCAAATAAAATAATTATATAGAAAATAAGATATATTAAATATAATAATATACAATATTATGTGCTTATCAGCCAAAAACAAAAGGTATTGTTTATTCTTTTTTCCCTCGGACTCCTCTAGAATTGACCACTACGATCGGGGAAGGACGACCACTCATCTCAAAATTAGTATTCTTAAGGGAAGTAAGGCACGTTCTTCCTAAATTATTGGTTTGGTATTTTTGTCTCTTTTTTTTTTTTTTTGAGTTTTTCTTAGATTTACGTTAAAGTTGAAGTACTCTTTATTCATCTCGATGAATGGAGTCTAAGAATAAAAATTGTGACCAAGCGTCGAAGAGTTAAAAAAGGTCACTAAAGACGAAAACAAATTGAACCAGTTGTCTTTTTTGTCTACTCAAACTTTTTTGTTTGTAGTGTCATCTTATGTGAAATGTTTTATTTCGTACATTTTGTAATTTCTCTTGTCGATACGATTTGATTAATCACAAAAAATTGACGAGAAGACTAAAAAAGAAATTACAATAAATAAATAATATTAAAAAAATTACCAAACCAATAATTTAGCAAGAACAAGGCCTATAATTTAGGAAAATCTTTTCCTTTTTATTTGATCCCTCCTCAAAACTTTTCAATAAGTTCTCAATTTTTTCCTTCGGCCAATTTCTCCTCTTTTTCCTTTCATTCCACATCCAAACACGTGATAGAACTCCTAGATGAAAGGGGGGAAATCAACAAAAAGAAAAAACATTCTCTTTTGTTTTTTTCTCCTCTCAAATTTTTTATCTGAAAAAAAATTGCTTGCTTCGTCATTCTTGTTTCTTCGTCACCATTCCATTTTCTTTATTTCTTCTTCTCTTTTTTCCCTAATGTGTGTATGTAAGCTGGGGCAAGAGCGTGAGAACGAGAACGTATTTCAAAAACATTTTCCGGAGGTTGCTACATAAAAAAGAGCAGAAAATCTTATTTACGGATCATTCCGTAAAGAAGAGATTACGGAGGCCAATTGCCTGCGTCCAAAGTGTTTTCAGATGATCCGAATTGAAAATCAATTATGACTGGTAATAATTAGTTGTGACCGGTTATAATTGCAAATGAATCTCAATCATTAATTGCGCCAATAAATGACTGAAATTGCGCCGCTCCGTAAACTCCGTGAATAAGCACGATGCATATGCAAGTCGAATTTTGACAAAAATATGTACAATAGCTTCCCGTTTATTGTTTGTTTGATCCAATTTAGACAAAACATGCAAAATCTGACTTGCACAAGTATCGCGTGTGCCCTGGCCTGTAGTTCAAATTAATATATTTTTATAAAAAAATTTACATATATATAATTTAAATTAAATGGAAAATTTATATTTCAGGCAGACCAAAATCCCCGATCTGATCGATCCCACCTTGAACCGAATCAAACTCAACTCCAGTCGGATCAATCCTGAAAATATTTGGATCAAACCGAATGGATTTTCGAAAATTTCATTCCGAACGACCGAAATCACCCCTAGTTACTGTACGTTACAAAGGCCATTTTTGGCTAGAGCCTAGACTTACATTATAGCAGTGGACTCAGTTTAGAGTAAGAAATTACATAATTATATTATTGCAATATTGTCTCCACTAGATTCAAGGTTTTTTTTTTTTTTTTTTGGTAAAGAGAGATTTTATTATAAAAAAGACAAGAATATAAGAAACAAGAGGCATACCCCCAAAAAAACCCAGCAATCTATTGGAAAGCAAGACAGGAACACCAAACTAAAAACAAAAACCTAACTATAGCTAGTTACAAAATATGTTCTGAAATGTTCCAAGCTCTACATGAAGCTCTATTAATAGTGCTACTGCTATAATTCTGCCAAGAAGATACTCTATCCCGCACATCCTTGACAATAATATCATAGATGGCATCCGAAATGTACTGCTTGTTACCAAAAACAATGTCATTCCTCACCTTCCAAATGTAGTACACTGTACCCGCCATGGCTAACTTGTAAAGGACAGATAAAAGACATTTCTTCTTGAGGTGCTGAATAGCCCAACCTATTTCTTGCCCCCTGTAGACTCCCCAATCCGGACCTAGGAGGATCTTTAAATGTCCCGAT
The DNA here is from genome assembly GCF_030253575.1 of Rhododendron vialii. Lineage (NCBI taxonomy): Eukaryota > Viridiplantae > Streptophyta > Magnoliopsida > Ericales > Ericaceae > Rhododendron > Rhododendron vialii. Next base: position 35,155,012 of record NC_080562.1, read on the forward strand.
GATGAAAAAAAGGAAACGATACCTTTGCGAGCTTGGATAAAGGATTCCTCCAACCCAAAGCCCAAACTAAAAGCCCAAAAACCCTGCACTGGACCTAGGATACCGCGCGGGACACCTCTACACCGCACGGCATAACAATATTCATTATGTCGCACGAGGTCATGAGGTCAACCGCACGGCATTTTGGAAAAAGTTCTGACTGGCTCAGCTAGCTGTCGGCTACGCTCACTTGAGCCACAGCTGCAAGCTGGCTTAGCTGAAAAGACACTTCTGACCCGCCCAGAAAATGCCTCCCTTATTTGAATTCAAAATCTTTAGCTCTTGCCTATAAATACACCCCTCCCCTCAAGGAAAAAGGGCCCCCAATTCTCTTTCTCTCTCATCATGCTTTCACACCCACTCTTCACTTCCAAGCCTTGAGAAAGTGCTCTAAAAACATTCTCAAGGTCTCTCTTTTCTCAAAAGACTCCATTTTTCTTCTCACCATCAAAGTTAGCTCTCCACTCATTTTAAGATCCCAACTACCCAATATACCATCTATTACACCCATCCACTCCTCTCGTTTTCGTCCCGATCTCATCCGATTTCATCCCCATTCATCCGTCAACATCCACCTTTGTCTAAGCTCAAGATCAAAGGTAAAAACCAAGTTTCCTTAGGTTAGGCTCGGTCCTGATCCTGAGGGGACTTTTCTATAATCAAGCTCACATCTTTTTGGTAAAATACTGACTCGAAAGCAATATTTGAAAATAAAACCAACCATTGTGCAAGATCTACCACGCTGTGCGGCGTTCTAATGTGTCGCACGGCGTAATATGTTAACGCGCACGGTCTTTCATTATTCTCTGTGGACTGTCAGGATCACGGCTGTTCTTTATCAAATTTGTTTATATTGCTGAAATGTCATTATCAGTGTCTTCAGGACAAGACCATATCTACAAGTCATGTCTTATTTCTAAAACAAAGTCTCTTTGCTTTTCTCAAATGATCAAATACATTAAAAACCGTTTTCGGGCATGGCTTGAATAAAAGGATACTGTTTCGAGATGATACAGTGACTGGGTACCCTCTGATATCCTCAGAGAGTCATGCACGGGATATTGGAAGTGCCGAGCGCCGTTATAAACACTGATAAAAGTTTGACAGCAACATAAGTAGACCGCACGGTGTATCAAAAGGCCGTGCGCTGTCTTTTTGATATGCCGTACTGAATGATTCTGATCCAGATGATCTACTGATCTTCTATTCCTTTCTGCATCATACCATCTGCTCATTATTTCTGTACAGATAGCACCACGTGTACGTCAATGTGATATATTTCCCGTGTCCCTCTCCTTTTTATCTGTTTATTAAAAGAGCTTTATTTTCCAAAAGATAATGAAATCTCTCCCCTTTGAAAATGTTTAGTAGCGGCCGGTTTATACCGGGCGAATGGGGTGCTTTTCTTTAATAAAACCTTCCCCATTCGTAACGTGGTTTCCGAATCCAAAGTCTCAACGTTTTTACTAGACCAAAAGCCTTTTTCGAATACGTTTCTCGATTTCTCGAATCGTCCATCTCAAAAATCCGGGGCCGCGCGCTGGTCGGGGGGGCCCACACCCCCATTCTGTTGGACTTCTAGAAATGCTAAACATTTGAAGAACTTTACCCTAAATGCATGCTGAGAAAGAACAATAAAAAGAAGAAGAATATACTTATGGGAGTTATGCACATTAGAACATAGGACACAAAGGGGATCCACCATCATTCCCCAATAGAGAAGTATATCCTTTGGCAAAAGTCGACCCAACAAATAAGCCACATAATAAAAGCCCATCTAGAAATACCTTGCTTGAACCAAACAATCGGAGCCCGTGGAACTTTAGGGAGAGGAGTTCTAAGAGTCTCCCAAGCAGTTTTAATAGAAAACGTACCATTTGAGGCAGGAATCCAGATCACAAAATCATCGACACCAATGTTAGGCCTAAGGATTGAACTCATTGAAGGGGTACTCCTCATAAGTTGCATAATGGCCCTATTTCTTTGTCTAGGCCAGCACCACTCTCCATTTTGAATTATAGATGAAACCCGGCCAGAAGAGAGTTGCCCTCATTATTAACTATGCCTGCACCAAATACTTTATAGAGAGGTCCTACATCATGCCAGTAATCCAGCCAAAGAAAAATAGCGTTCCCATTTCCAATCACATACTTGATGAGGGGCTGCACTACCTCTCTAACCTTAAAAAGTTTTCTGATGATCCAAAAGGAGTCTTGAGGCAAACACATCTGCCAAAGACACTTCCTTTTTATGATATATGAATGTACCCATCTAACCCATAAAGAGTCAGATTTCTTGCTCAACGCCCACAAGTGCCGGATCATGGTTGCTTTATTTCAGATTTTGAGAGGCTTGAAACCCAAACCACCTTCTTCTTTTGGAGTGCAGACCCATTCCCACTTAATTTTTGCCCCAACCTGTCTTAGATGAACACCTATCCACAAAAAGGCCCTGAGCAAGCCCTCAATTTCCTTCAATAACTTTTGAGGAAGGATGAAAATCAAACACCAGTTCATTTGCATGCTCCATAACACAACTAATTAATTGAGATCGACCCTCAAAGGACAACAACTTTGTTGTCCAGCTGTTGATCCTTTGTAAAATTTTATTTTTGAGTTGAACACAATTAGAATAAGAGAGTCTGGAAGTAATGAGAGGCACCCCTAAATACTTGACAGGAAAACTGCCCTCGGGAATAGAGAGAGTAGCTTGCAGCACCACTTTAAGATCATTGCTCACACCAGAATAAAAGACAGCACTTTTATGGAGGTTGGGACCGAGACCAGAAGAGGAATAGAAATCATCCAAGGCAGCTTTGACTACAGTAAAAGATCCTTGATCAGCCCCACAAAGAACAAACAAATCATCAGCAAAAGCTAGATGATGAATTTGTAATTCTTAACACTTAGGGTGGAAGATAAAGGGGCCAGTTATAGCCTTAGTGTGCAAGATCGGATCATGGTAACCCTCTTTCACGTTTGAAAAATCCTTCAAGATCCCCATTTAAAGCCACTGTAAACCAAGCTCCACAAAGTTCAGACCTTTCAGGCTTTTACCCAAGGCGTTGACCTAGTGGTTAACGCATGAGACTTTGGGATTTGCTCCCTTCCAAAATTTCAGGTTCAAAATCTCAAAGGTGCTATGAACTTCTTTGGGGCCAGTTCATTCGGAGTATTTGCTCTGGCTTCAGGTGGGGCCCTCGCTAGTGGAAAGTGGATTTATGGTTTTTCAAGATTAATCGAGGTGCGCATAAATTGATTCAGAATATTAGCTAAAAAAAAAAGAGTTCAGACCTTCCCAATACAGTGATTATCAGCTTGTAATCAATACGGTTTTCCCCTTGCCCGAATTTCAGCTGCATATCTCCAAGTCTCAAGTAATCTTTTATTGTTCACACAGATAATACATGATTTTAATACAAGAAAGGTTTTGATTCAATGATATAGTACTCTATCGTCTTATCGAGATAAATGTGTTCTAAAATCGTTTTGTTACCGTGTTGTTGGGTTGGCAAATGGACCCAAACAACACGGTAGGGGATCCGAACGCTCAGTAAAAGTGGCTTAGGAACTTCTTTATTATTTGTTTTCTGAAATGAAGTTACTGGAATTTTGCTCGACAAAATGTTTAACTAGATTCTTCCAGAGGAATGCTATGTACAAATCAAACCGCTCGGGTTCGAGCTTGTGTTTGTGCATTAAAGTTCATTTGAGATCAGTTTGTTGCATAAGTTAACCAAGCTTGAACATATTTTTGAAACTCATAGAGCCATAGAGGGCTTTTGAATCAAGCTCAAACAAACTTTTGCTCAGCTAGTTCGACTTATGATGTTTAAAGAATTCAAGCTACTTAAGATCAGTTCATGATCAACTAGATTAAAGCTTGATCGCGATCGGTTCGTCTATATGTGAATTCAAGCTACTCGAGATCAGTTCATGATCGGTGATTGAAGTAGTAGTTATTTATCTAAGTTTTACTTATGTGTATGCACCTTATAATTATATCTATACATTCACCTTATTGATTCAAAACTACATGTAATCATAGTAGAGCTAAATCCGAAATGGTACCCGTTATTTGACTGGTATTGGTATGTATTGCACCAGTAAAAAAAATTAGTATTTAAACCAGTACAATATTCAGAACCTTGGTTTAAACAGTCAATTATTCGGCTCATTCAATTATTTAGCGGCCTTCGTCGTGTCTTGCTAGAATTTATCATGAGCGCTTTTCATTGCGCATGATACTTTTCCTGTACCTTTTTCTTTCATACAGAAAATAATACTACCAAGAAGAAACATTAACTAAATAGTGACATAAAAAATAGTGATAAAGTTTGGTAATTATATCTATGCAAAAGCTAGAGTTAGGTTTCATTCTTGTAAACTTAATTATTATTTTTGTTTTAGGTGTTTTGTTCGTCTTTTCTAAATTTTTGTTAGATTCAAGTGATATTTGTAGCAGGCCGAAAATAACGGCTTGTGTCCTTGCCGAGCGAGTGACGAACCTCCCGCAAACGATCCGTGCGGGTCTGAACCTTCTTGATGGTTCGGCTCAGCCCGAATCGACGTTCGTCGGAACCTCTGTAGAAGTCAGAAGGAATCGTCGGCCGAGCATGCCGATCCTTTGACGATCGGACTCCACGTTCGGCCTTTAACGGACGATCGGACTCCATGCTGCCAGCTCACCCACGTGGGAGCAACCGCCTTGGACCATGACGACGACGACCGTGATGTCATCCGAGGGCACATGAAGGTGTCAGCTCACCCCATGAGCGGTTACAAAACCCTAACCTGACGATAGGCTGATGTCAGTTGACGCGTGACAAGCACATGTACAGTCTTGGAGGCCAAGCTTAGGAGAGTCCTATAAATACCCCATTATGCCAACCCTAGAGAGGTACATTCTCTTCCATACTCAAACCCTAGTTCTTGGCTTTCATTTCTAAACACTGTACTCATCCTTGCATCGGAGGGCCATTCCGGAGATCCTCCGGTGTGGTCTTTTAGTTGTGCTTCCTTGTGCAGGCTAGGTGGAAGCCAGGAGCCAGTCTCAACCCAACCACGGTCCAAGAAGGAGTGAATCAAATTCATCGGAGCACCACAAATTTTTTTTAGATTAATCATCCGTCTCGACGAAAGGAGTCTAAAAAGTAAAAAATTATGACCGAAAGACAAAAAAAAATCACTAAAAATGAAAAAAAGTATCAAATCTTATTTGTCTAAAATGTTGTTTTATTTGCTGATAAAAAAAGTGCTGCGTATTTGACTTTTTTCAATATCGGTTTATATTTTTATACTTTTTCGATTCGTCTCATCAAGATGAATAATTAATTCCAAAAATTACAACGAAAAGCTAAACAAAAGTTACGAAAAGTAGAAAAAAATACCGAAATAATCGTTCGTCTTGATGAGAAGAATCGAAAAAGCTAAACAAAAAGTTTATAGGAACGCAGCCTTAATAAAGGAATCGAGGAGCTGGACTCCTAAATGTTCATTCAGAATGATTTATCGTAGAGAGGTTTGCTACTAACACAACATCTTCACACACACAACATGGTCATGCTCATGTTGTGCATGCTCGACTTAGACAAAGCAAATTGATCTGTTCACGACCAGCTCAAGGCTCGGCTCGTTATGAGCTTGGCTCGCGTTGTTAGTAAACGAGTAGAATTTGAGTTAATTGTATCACGCCTCAGTTCAAAAAGCTCAACTCAGTTGTAGCAACTTTTTAGTTTGTTTACAGAGACCTCGAATCGAGTTCGAACATCTTGATGTTAAAACTTGCCAAGTTCGTGCTCGATTATTTGGGCTTGAGCTCGAACACTTTAAAATTCGGTTCAACTTGCTTACAGTCCGCACTTGTAAGATGGATTTTGAGTGATAACCAATCAGACCCTATTCCACTGAAAAAAAATTTCACTCTTTTTTTTTGGGTTTTGTCCTTACTACAGTTGAATTTTTTTTTTCCGTTTGTTAGTTTAGTTTTGCGATTCATTTTTTTGGTTTTTCGATTTGTCTTGTTAAGACAAATTTGAAATTTTTTAAAAAACTATTTTTATTTGAATATTTTGAAAAATAACCATTTTTTAGCCAAAAAAATTCTATTTTTTTGACTTTTAAAAAAATTAAAAGTGGTTATTTTACAAAATATTTGAATAAAAGTAAAAAAATATTACTTTTTTGATTCGTGTCGAATAAATAAGTTACAAAAAGTTTGAAACTTTTGTTTGGGGTCTCAAGCTTAAAACGCATTTATGGAACTTTTTAACTAATTATTTTCCAGTTTTTTTTGGTACGTTCGAAAATTCAATTATTTTCCAGTTTTAGCCGAAGAAATTTACACAAAAAAGGCGAGTAATAGTAGTAAATAGTAACCCCAGTTCTTGAACGAAAACCTAAGGAGCCCTAGCGTTCAAACCTGACAGCTGGGCCTCTCTCCTTCAACTGAGCTATGGTCCTTCGGCAACCACGTCTATCAATTCCCCAAACCCAGAAGAGCACCGATCTGTAGATGCCAAAAAGGGAAAGAGAAAAGCCCCCTCAATGTTCTTCGCCAACAACAACTACTCATGAGCTCTCTCGTCGCACGAAATGGTAAAACCTTTCAAAACCCATATTCTCATTCACCTCCCTAGGCACCTCCCCCAATTGGGTCCTCTCAAATTTTCATCAAAACCCCAAATTTCTCGAGAATTTGGTGAATCATCCTTTTGCAAACCTATCCCAAGCTTGGTCTCTAAGGTGTGTGAAATCCTGTGTGAGAATCAATGGTATAAAAGCTCTGAACTTAAGCGTTTAAGCCCCAACCTTGGACCCCAACACGTGGCAGAAATTATCAATACTTACAAGGGCAGCAGTGAGTTGGGTTTGCAGTTCTTTTATTGGGTTTCCAAGACATATTTTTATGAACACAACTTGGACTGTTTTAAGTCTATGTTGAATAGGCTCATCCGCGATCGCAACTTTGCGCCTGCGGATCAGGTTAGGATTTTGATGATCAAGGCTTGTAAAAACAGGGAGGAGATTACCCGAGTCATCGAGTATCTGAGTGAAGTCGGTACAAAAGGTTTGGGGTTTAGTTTGTATAGTTGTAACACGTTGTTAATTCAGTTAGGCAAGTTTGAGATGGTTGGTGCTGCTCAAGTTGTGTATAAGCAAATGTTGAGTTGTGGGATTAAACCCAGTTTATTAACTTTCAATACTATGATTAATATATTGTGCAAGAAGGGGGAGGTTCATGAGGCGAAGTTGATTCTAAGTTATATGTTTCAGTATGAACTGAAACCTGACGTGTTTACCTATACATCCTTCATTCTTGGGCACTGTAGAAACCTTAATTTAGATGCAGCGTTTGAGGTTTTCGATAGGATGGTGAAGGAAGGATGTGATCCAAACTCAGTAACGTATTCGACATTGATAAATGGGCTTTGCAAAGAGGGGAGGGTGGATGAGGCGCTGGGGATGCTCGAGGAAATGAAAAAGAAATGCATTGAACCTTCAGTTTATACGTACACCATCCCAATTTCCTCATTATGTGCAAATGGGCGAGTGAAGGAGGCTATTGCACTTCTGGCCAGCATGAGGGAAAGGGGGTGTCGCCCAAATGTGCAGACATACACAGCTCTAATTAGTGGGTTGTCTCAAGTGGGCAAACTTGAGGTGGCAATTGGTTTGTACCACAAGATGTTGAAGGATGGTTTGGTTCCAAACACTGTCACATATAATGCAATGATAAATGAGTTGTGTTCCAGAGGAAGATTTAATGCTGCTCTTGACATTTTCTATTGGATGGAAGGGCATGGTGGTCGCTTGCCAAATACTGAAACCTACAATGAGATGATAAAGGGGTTTTGCATGGTTAAATCAATGGAGAAGGCCATGGGTCTTTTCAACAAGATGCTGAAGATAGGCCCCTCTCTAACAATAGTAACATACAACATACTCATCAATGGGTTCCTCAAACAGCGGAATCTTAACAATGCTTTGAGGTTATTGGATTTGATGAAGGCAAATGGATGTGAACCTGATGAATGGTCTTACACAGAACTTGTTTCAGGGTCTTGCAAAGGAGGCAAGTTCGATTTGGCTACAACTCTTTTCAGCGAAATGGTGGAACGAGGTTTGACTCCAAATAAGTATAGTTATACTGCCTTGATTGACGGTCACTGTAAGGAAGGGAAAGTAGATGTCGCCTTGTCATTACTTGACAGGATGCAGGAAAATGGCTGCAATGCAAATGTTGAAACTTACAATGCTGTGATAAATGGTTTGGCCAAAGAGAATAAATTTGCTCAAGCTGAGAAACTATGTAACGAGATGGCGGAAAAAAATTTGCTCCCAAATATCATTACCTACACCACTTTGATTGATGGGCTCTGTAGGAATGGTGGAACACATCTTGCATTCAAGATTTTCCATGAAATGGAGAAAAAGGATTGTTTTCCAAATTTATACACGTATAGTTCTCTCATTTATGGGTTATGTCTAGAAGGCAAGGCTGATGATGCAGAGAGTTTACTCAAAGAGATGGATAAGAAAGGATTGGTTCCTGATCACGTGACATATACCTCACTGATTGATGGATTTGTGATTCTTGGTAGGCTAGATCATGCATTTTCGCTTCTAGGACGGATGATTGATGTGGGCTGCAAACCTAACTACCGAACTTTCACTGTATTAGTAAAGGGCTTGCAAAAAGAGTGCCATTTGCTTGCAGTCCAACATGAAGCAGCATATAGCTTCAGCTTGGAAGAGAAGGATCTCAGTATTGAAATGGTTTGTAATCTTTTAGTTAGGATGTCAGAATATGGTTGTGAACCTACTGTTGATACCTATACCACCTTAGTCACTGGCTTGTGTCGAGAGAACAGAAATCTTGAGGCAGACCATTTGTTTCGAAGTATGAAAGAGAAAGGCTTGTGTCCTAATGTGGAGATTTGCCACTCTATGTTGGGTGCCTATTGCAAGATTTTACAAGTCGAGCGTGCTCTAGAAACTTTTCATTTGATGATTGTTAAAGGTTTTGAGCCTTGTTTATCAAATTATAGAGCTCTCATTTGTGCTCTCTGTAGAGCAAGGAGGGTGAGAGAAGCCCAAGGTTTGTTTGAAAGCATGCTTGAGAAGAAATGGAGTTCCGATGAGATTGTCTGGACTATCCTGGTAGATGGGTTGCTCAAGGAAGGGGAATTCGACATATGCATGAAGTTTCTTCATGTTATGGAATCTAATAATTGCAATCTTAATCAGCAGACATATGTAATCTTGTCCAGAGAACTTTCAAAAGCGGACAAAGCTATTGATACAGATCAGTTTGCCAATAAATTGAGAGCCATGACCGTAAGTTCATCAAGTTGAAGTTTTCAGACTGGATTAGTGCCTCATGAAATGTTTTATTGTGAGGAAATTAGATGGGTATCTGGTTCTTGGGCCTCAGAAATCTGTTATCCATTTGACTGAGATGCATTTCCTTACCAGCAAAATCCATGTCTGAGCTATAACTACTTTGCCACTCTACATCAAATGAATGAGGAGGAGATTATACTTTTGGTAGTCTATGGTTGCGCAGGATATAGTACGGCATTTTTTGTTTTGCTTTGGGTGGGGGAAGAGGTTGGAAGAGTAATTTTTCTTTCCCGCTTCTTGACTGCTAATCTTTGTCACAGAATCCCTTCCCAAGGGTCACATCAAATAGTCAAAGCCTAACCCTTGAATCAGTCTACAATGACATGACAATAAAACTTGCAGCTGAATAGGAGAAAGAGTTGATCATTATCAGGTAATTTCTGAGCTTATCATTTTTGGTTCCCTTGCATTAGCTTATATTCGTTATTGAAGTTTGGTTATTCATAGATGTGAGAAGCTCAAGGGTTTAATTTTTAGGAGATGAAGCAACTGCATGTTTCTGTTCTCTTTCTGTTGGAAACGGTGGATATGACCAATGTTTGTAGGTTACTTTGTATACATCTCCTTTGCTAGTTATTTTGCCTTGTCTTCTAGTTTATATTGGTAAAAGTGTAAAACTGGCAATAGGCAAAAGGCTAAATGTTGATTAGGATCAATGTATTAAGGTATTAGGAACCGATGGACAGTGCATTGAGGATATGTTTCGTGAACACAGAAGAGGAGAGGAGGATTGAAGAAAGAAGACTTAATGAATTCCAGCTAAAATTTGTAGGAAGTTCTCCTAAATTAAGCTGCATGAGCATCACACAAAACTCCAAAGCTCACACAATTCTCGTAATCAACTTTTGAAGTGTTGGACTAGCAGCCACTAATTAATACAACCATGTAATATGACTCAATTTAGATTTTGACTTGATAATATGATTTTCAGGTCATGCTTTAGATGAAACGTGATTGCCCTTTTCCTTTTCTCATAAATTGGGCATAAGTTGCCGTCTCTCCTGAAAACTTGCCACTTATTTTGTAATTCATGAATTGGTTTGGGATAGATTTTAGGTGACTGCCTTAGAGAATGGTTAGGCATAACTTCACAGATCAGAATCTCAGCAATACTTGGGAAATTATCATATCCATCATATTACTTTAGTTTCCAAAGCACATGGGATCGTGCAATATATAATGCATTTCAAGAATGTGCATTTCATGTACAACAGCTTGATGTGATTATTATTACTGTAGCTTTGAAGAAAAAGAGAGTCGTTTGGGGTTCAAAATGACTGGCATCCCATCACTTACAACACCAATTGCTCTCGATTATAGATGTCAATCAGTTGAGATTATGATGTGCTTATATAGTTTTCCCACTTGGCATCATACCCATGAGAAAAGAGGATAGAAACAAAATTTGGAGTTTATGTGTCTTGCATTAGAACTATCCACTCATATTCTACTTCTTTCCTAACCTGGTATCTTATGAATTGGTGCAATTAAGTTGTCTTGCATGTATATTGACGTTATGGTAACCCAATGAGATCATCTTAGTCATCCAAATTTCTGTACTGCAAGAAGGATAAAGATAAAGGCCTTGCAGATGTGTATTTCACTATTTATTTAGGCAATCTTGTTAATGGTGTCTCATTGATTCACGTGCATGGGCTGTAATTGGTTGCCTAAGTATGTAAAGTAGAAGAAAATTGACAACTTCGGTTATTTTTGGCAGGGTCAAAATGGGGCAGCTTTGATGTTGCCAGCACATAGCTTTCAGCTGTCCTGTATCCACAAGAAGAAGATTTATGGTACACTTTTTTTTTTGCTCGGAGATTTATGGAACACAATTACACATTGTAGAATAGTAAACACCAAGCTTGGATTATTTTACTGGTATATACCTGATCAATTGTTCATTCCTTATTCTTTCTCTCACCTAATAATTATTTTTTCTTTGGTGAGGCTGAGAACAGTTAAATAAACTTACATATGTTACTGTTACCCTCTAAAAATGTAATTTGTGGTTGATCTGTGGACTTGAATTCACGTGGCGGTATAGCAATGTACAAGGCTTGTTAGAATATAGATTCACATTTTTGTTCAGAAATACATCTTGGCTGGAAAGCTTGTAGTTTGTGTTTCATTTCGCAGGGTTTTTGAATGAATAAGTATTGACAGCCCAATCTATATACCAGAATTACTCTTGGACATATGAATTATCTGTGCTTGTTACATTACAGAGAGAAATTGATTGTGATGCTGTATTATACAAGCGTCTGGTAGCCATTCTAGGCCTTTTCTGTAAGTGTTATGGGGCATGGGCACACCGGTGTGGTTCAGTCCGGTTCACACAGTCACTGTATTTTGAAGCGGTTTTAGTTTTCTAACCATTTTTTTGTGAATTTCAAACGCAGACTTGGGTAATATCCTATTCACAAGCCACTGTATTTTGATGCGGTTATAGTTGTCTACCCATTTTCTTGTGAATTTCAAACACGTACTTGGGTAATATCTTGGGAGAATGAATTGTAGTTTGAACTATACAAGGAAGAGAATGCGGAACTGAGATGTTCCAGAGGATCTTGCAAGTCATAAAGACATAAACCAAATGAGCTAGCCATCAAAGAAGAGGAAGAGAGAAAGCAAATTGTGAAGAGTTAGAGCTGTATGAGGATGAAATGTCTCATCTGTTGTGCAAATTAGACAATGCACTCACCAATGAGATAATGTCACGTAAGCACATTGCCTAGATAACTTGTTGTACAACATGGTTTGTTACTAGATTTATTCAAAGAAAATCAGGACATACTGCCCTTAATTCCATCCTAATTCCCAAGAACTATAGTCCAGGTACCAAACATGCCCTAAAAGTGTCCAATAAAATCAGTGGTCAAGCCTAATACATATCGTTCTAAATCTCTCATATATTCTCCCTCTGTATCTAATTTTGCATGTACTGGAATTCCGGTGCATTTTTTTGCCAGTGAAAAACTGTACCGGAAGGTATCGGTGTGCCAGTCCAGACAAAATTTGGTACAAAGTACTTGGACTCCTATATTCCTTCTACTCCTTGTCTTTTCTGCACAGCCTCATCTCTCTTGTCCAAATTCCAGTGAAAGATAACATGTTGATTCCCTTTCAGTATCCACCAAAAGTTGCATCATCATCTTCTTCAAAGCTTAGATGACTTCCAGAAACAAGCCAATGCAGCATCCATCACCTAACCCTGTTATTCCCTTGGAACATAAACTTCCAAATGCTGCTTTCCACAGATATTTTGGACTCTTTTTGCCTCTGTACCAACTCAAAGCCAACCTTTGAAACCATCAAGAAGTTTTCTTGTTGGACATTGTTACTTGGCTGCCGATTCTCCTCACCTGTTACATCATCACGGATCAATTTAAGAGTGCCCAAAAACCGTAACTTAGTACCATAACCTTTACATTCTTCTCCTATACGTACCGACATACATATGTGTATTTAGCAAAACATTGCAGCTCTTATATTACAGATGGGAAGGCAAAGTAGTGATCATGATCAGACCATGGTTGGATCCTCCATAGCTCGGATCCTCCATAGCTCTCCCACAAGAAAGATTCAGGCGACTGGAACGAGTGAGAGAGGGGAGAGAGGAACAGGACCTTTTGAAGCTGTTTGCGGAGACTCATCCCAAGATTATATTTCCTTTGTTCAAACCTAGTGAAGATGAACTCTCCCTCAAACTCAACTCACCCAGCAAGCTTTCTGATTTTGGAGACATCGAGACGGCCCAGACGGGAACGTTGGGGACTTTTCGGCCAACTGATGGGATAATTAGGCGTGGCTCACCAAATGTTGAGAATTGTGAAGTGGGTACTACTCTCCATCTGTAGACTGAGATATTATTCTTTTCGTTATCGGTAGACATCTATTGTTTCTTTGGGTTTTTACATGTTTCTTCTTGTTCTGCTTCCTTTGTACTAAAGGAGACGAATAACACACGACTGTTGTTCCTTGGAGCTGTAATTGTGAGTACAGTTTACTGGAGAGCTAATCTGGATTTATGGCAACAGAAAGAAAAAATTGCCAAAAGCAGAAGGAGAAATTAAGGGTGCGTTTGATAATCTTTTTAGTTTTTTGTGTTTAAGAAACTAGAAGTAGAAAAAGGTTTATGTTTTCATAAAAACAAAAACAAGAAACATGTTTGGTAATATTTGTGTTTCTCAAAAAAAAAAAAAAAACTGGGGAAAACACCTTTTTATGGTTTCCATAGTTTACAAAAATTCTAAAAAAGTTTATGAAAAACAAGAAAGTAGAAATTTGTTACCAAACAAGTTTTCTTCATTAGTTTTCAAAAAAGTAAAAACAAAAATCAAAAATTGAAAACAAAAAGGTTATCAAATGCCCCCAATTTGTGATCCATTTATATTTGGCTGCATGTGCCTGAGTTGGGGCTGTAGGCCAAGCCGGCCAATCACTCAATATATACTCCCAGCTCGGTCCATATAGTTGAATATGAATGGATCGGCAACACCATGTTAACACACCACGTGGTGTAACCATTACTTAAAGTACTTTCTCCAACAAAAGAACTTGACCAAAAAAAAACACTCGACCAGATGACGATGCTCTTATAAGTAGTCTGCAATGTACTTCCAGACAGGAAGTATGTTCTGATAAGTAGCCATTTGTCGAATGGAGTTTGCTCTCTGTCGATCCTCTGTTCTATGCTCAAACAAGATGGATATCAAACGCACGACACACGCACGACGTTTACTTGATTTCCCAAATCGGATATATCCACGAGGGCATATTCACTATATTAATTTAGGAGGATTAAAAATCATTTATACTCACAATCCTTTGTCTCTCACACTAGGTAATTAATTCCAATAACTCTCTGTCGTCTGTTTCTTAAGTGGGTGGCAGTTTGGAAGCTTGACATTAACATAGGTGATTGGTTGCTGGAGTTCAGTATTCGAGAGGAATGTGAAAGGTAAAACTAATGACCAATGTTTTAAAAAGCTTCATTAAAACAAAAAGCAGAAAATAAAAATAAAAAAATTATTTTCTGAGAACCCTACACAATTATGGCTGCGAAATCCCTCCCATTTTCTGAGAACCCCTCTCGTTTTTTTATGAAAAATCTCAAACCCTCTTTCCGTTCCACAAACCTTCTTATAAAATAAGCAGCTTATTTCATATTTTTTAAACTAAAAAATAATGCAAATAAAAAATAATTTTTCGATTTTTTTTTTGCACCGTTCAAAAGATCTCAAAGAGATCCAACAGTGCTAACTACACAGATAATAGTGCACAGATTGTGTACAAATTTTATTGTGGGGCCCACCATGGGTCTCACACAAATGATCCGAGCCGTTCATTAAATGTAAAATATTTTTTCAAGGGTTTCCGTGAAAGATCAGCTCAATATGATACCTATATATGCTCGATCTATTCATCTAACTTTTAATTCAGTTTTTTGGATCATAAAAGGTTAGATGATTGAATCAAGCACCTATAGATATCGGATTGAGATGATCTTTCGCAGAGACCCTTAAAAAAATATTTTATTTTATATTTAATGAATGACTCGAATCATTTGTGTGGGACCCGTGATGGGCCCCACAACAAAATCATTGCACTATTTATCTGTGTAGACAGACTTACTAAAAGAGATCTATCAAAAAAAATTCATATTTGCTAAAAAAATTATTTAAGTAAACACATTATTTTTTAGCTGCCTTCTTAAAAAATAGTACTAGTATTGAGTAGTTATTTTTTACCTCTGTCCCCAGATCCTTTCAAAACTACTCCTATGATAGTCGAATTGGAGCCAAATTGCGTACAATCAGTTCATAGTTACGACTAGCAAATCGGAAAACAATTAGGGCCCATTCCAGAACGTGAATAAGAACTTATTTTTTGTTCAATAATAAGGCCCCGTTTCAGAAACCTTCTTAAAAAATAAGCAGCTTATTTCACATTTTCAAATTCAAAAATAATGTAAATGAAAAAGAAATTTTTAATTTTTTTTGCATCGTATAAAAGATCTCAATGAGATATTTCAAAGAAGATTCATAGTGCATATTTTTATATTTCAATAAATCCCTTATTTTTGAGCTTGAAATTGTCTTCTTAAAAAATAATGATTTTTTTTGAGTTCTGGAACCCACCCTAAGGCTTGTTTCACAAAAATAAGAAGAATATACTTATTTTTTCAGAATTTATATAGGTATCAATGGGTGCTAGGGAGAGAAATCGTATCGATGGCCGCGTCGGGCCGTCTCCGGCCACCAGACGGCTGATCCGAGCAGTCCAAAAATTATATAAAAAAAAACTGAGGGGCCCTTCGTGGGAATCAATGACATCCGAGGTGTGTAGGATGCTTGATCTGAGCACCCCTTTTTCATGTATATGATTTCACACGAAAAAGGAGTGCTTGGATCAAGCACCCTACATACCTCGGATGCCATTGATTCCCGCGAAGGCCCCTTCAGTTTTTTTTTATAGAATTTTTGGACGGCTTGGATTGGGCGTCCAGTGGTCAGAGACGGCCCGGCGCGGCCGTCGGTACGATTTCCCTCCTCGGCGCCCATTACTCATAGCACAACTCCTTATTTTTTAAGAATGTAATTTCAAGCTCAAAAATCACGTACTTACGCAAATAATTTTCTTATCAATATGGATCTTATTTGATAGATCTCATTAAGATCTTTAATATGGTGCCAAAAAAATTGAATTTTTTTTTCATTTACATTATTTTTGAGTTTGAAAAATGTCCAATAAACTTTTTATTTGAATTTTGTGGAATGATCCTTCTTTTCTTTTTTTTGAGAAGTTCCAAAATAAGTATTTATTTTTTAAGAAAATTTTTAGAACGGGGCCTTAGAGCATGTACACAAGACTCTCCAAATGCCTCTTTTAGGTATTTTACCTAATAAATTAACTAAAAACAGGCATGCAGCAGTTAGCTAAAAGGTTAGCAAAAATACATTTCGTTTTGATTGCTCGGTATATACCCCGAGCAACTGTTCACGAGGAAACCCTTTTTATAATATTTTTGCTGACATAAATTTTCTCTCTTCTGATTTCTCTTCTTTTTCACGCCTGGTTCTTTCTTCCCCGACCCTGTTTTCGCCGTGCCGAGGATATCTCGGCCGCAAAGCTTCGTTTAGCCTGCCTTTCGTCTTCTGAGAAATAGGCAACTAATCGAACCTCTTGCTCCTGGCGTAGGCGGAGAACGTGGTGTCGTCGATTTGGCCGATCGGAGCGTCCTTTGACGGCTGCGGGAGAGGCAATAGGTTCAAACCAGACTCGCGCCGTCCGTTTTGGATCCATGATTCGAGCAGCTCGATTTCCTGGTCCTCCGTGAGTCGTTTTTGCTAGCATGATTCTATGGATTTGGGAGACTTGAGATTCAATTCGCAAGGGTTCATGCAAAGGTGGAGGAAGCAACAGTGGCTGTTATATTTTCCACGACCTCTGAAACTTCAATCCACGGCGAAATCAGACTCGAGGTCCGGGTTGGTGTTCCAATTGACGGCCATTGGAGATACCTATCGGCGGCGATCTCCTCCGATGTAAAGATAAAGAATAAAGGAAAAGAGGGGGAAATTGGTATATTTTAATTGATGTTAGATAAAATAGATAGTGTTGGTGTAGTTGTGAAAGAAAAAATTGATAGCTAAACAAAAAAAATGCACTGTTCATGGGCTAGTTTACCTAGCTATTGATATACATGCTCTTAGAACAAGTTTATTAATAATTTAGTAAAATTGCTAGTAAATAGTACATTTTTTTTATTTTACATACTCACATCTCTCTCAACACTACACCAATATTATCTATTTTACCTAACTTCAATTAAAAAATATATTTTTCACTCATTTTTTTTATTATCTTTATTGTTTAAAGAGAAGAGAAAGAGGAGAGAGAAAAAGAAATAAAAAAAAAGAAGAAGTATGAATAGTGCATAGGTAAAAATAAAGAACAACTATTCACAAATGCATTTTAGCTCCTCTTTTAGCTCATTTAGTGTAGACTATTTTTTATGTTTTTCTCAGGTAAAATAGCAAAAAATATATTTTTGCTCATCTAGTGTACTTGCTCTTAGTGGTAGAAAACAACAAAATGAGATTGCCTCGGAACTCCATTTTTTCTATGGAGAGATTTGAAAACTGTTTTTTTTGTGCTGCCTGTTTTTTTACTGGGAAAACCCACCAAACAGTATTCCTCATGGCGTACGTGTTTTAGCTTGGCACCTGTAGTGAGACATGTGCTCTTCTCTCTCTTCAATATTGTCTTCGTCAACCTTCGCCATTGAAGTTAGTAAACTCAAGAATAATAAATTACAGCACATGCCTGCAGAGAGAGAAAGGGAGAGAAGAGGGATTTTAGGGTTTCTGTGATTCAATTGACTTGGAATCAATACACAGATAATATTTGCTATCACAGAATTGCCGGTGTTTTAATCAGTTGCAATTTCGATCTTAGGGTTTTTTGTTCTGAAAACTGGATAGCGTGAGAGCATCTACATTTCTTACACAAATTTAAATTCAAACTCAAATTTAAGTAAAAATCACCCAATTTACAACTCCGTTCCTTATTCAAACCCGTAAAACTCAAATTTCTTCCAAAATTTGGTTTGCACCAAATCTTTACTCAAATTTTGAAAGTTATTTTCACCCTCTAAAATTTACAAAAATGCCACTAATGAAATCTTTACTCAAATTTATGCTTAATTTATGCTTAAATTTTCATTTGTCCATTGAATTGCTTAATACAAAATCAAAGCTTTTACTCAACTTTGAGTAAAATATTGAGCAAGGAACATAGATGCTCTGAGAGAAGTGATACAGAACAAAAGGGTCTGCTGTGCAGGGGTTAATATTGTCATTTGGCCCAAAAAATTCACAATAAATTTAATTGGTGATGTCATCATCGCATTGGAGCTCACAGAAAACAGCCCGCAAAATGGGCGCGTGCACCCCCACTATGCTATGCCTTTTGGGCTGACGGTAAATTTTCCCACCTTTATTTATCCATATCCAGAACCTTCCATAAACCCCAAAATCTGCAACAAAACCTACTAAAACCCTAGTACTCCCACCCTCACTTCATTTCTCCAATCCACTGCTCCAAAGCACAATCATCTCTCTCTCTCTCTCTCTCTCTCTCTCTCTATACCGAAGCGGTTTCTACGTCCTTGGGTACTCGCTATCATGCAGAGACTCTCCAGGCGCTCCGTCTCTGTTATCCTGCGCACCGGTGGCGCACGTTACAGAACCGCCGCTGCTTCAGTTACTTCTCCTGTTAATCTCCCCAACGAATTGGTAGGTTTTATGGGAATTAGGGTTCGGAGTTGATTTACTGTTATTATCATTAGTTTGGTAATGATCCTTTAGAGTGTGATTAATGAAAGATCGTATCTTTAGTTGCGTATGGATGTATTTAACAATCGTGTAGTAACTTGGATTTGAAACGATTTATTGGTTTTAATCGAGTTTCGTTCACAGGTATCTGCTTTTTGCTGATGTATTATTGTCTTATTGTGTTTGGATTGAAGCATCGAGTAATTGAACTGAACCGTAATATATTTCATTTGACTTGCGCCTGCACCCTTTCGGTATGAGTTTATATCCTGATTTCTGATATTGTACTCTGGGCGATATTTAATTGGTCGGATCAATATTAAATGGATATGCAATGTTTTACGGTGAGTAATTCCACCGGTCCAATAGGGAGTGAATCGCCAATATAGCCTTCCCGAGGGATTGCATAGCCCATGATGGCATGAATTGAGGATTGGTTATCCAACAGATGCATATCCCCTCCTCCTGTTGTTGCATTCAAACACTGAATATGCAATCCATATGGATTTTTAGTCCAATTGTTATGGCGAATCAAGCAGGTTCTGAGTCTGTAACATACTTATCCTTTAATTAGTTTGAAAGTCTGTAGTTTGTTAATGCTGTTCCATTTCTAGCTGCCTGGTGTCTGCTTGTAGCTTTGGAAAGGGTGTAACCGGTAGTGTACATTTTATTATATTTGGCACCATTTTGTTATTTTTGTGGGGTTCAGGATGGTATTAGTTAGTTTGGTTGTTTTTTACGAACTGATCTTTGGGATGGTTTGTCTCATTCTTGTTTCAATTGAAATTCGTACTCGTTTTGGTGCTTGATTATGTTCCCTGTTATCCTTGTTCAAGTTAATTTAACAAGAAGACAAATCATTATGCAGTAGGAATGAGGACTTCGCTTGATTAGAATTGGTGATAGTTCTCCTGTCTGATTTTTCTGATTTTGCTCTAATATAAGTGTTGACCTGCATCCTGCTTTTAATATGTTATTTTTACCTGCGAATTGGACAGAGTGATACTAAAGTCGGATGGTACTCTGTGCTCACCGGAAACACCAAAGTTTCTCTTGATTCATTGAACCTGAAAAATGGTATGTTCCTTGGCAACCGATACGAGTCAACTGCTGCAGCATCAGACCCTCCAGCTGAGAAAATTGAATATCAGGCAGAGGTACATTTCTTGGACAAAAGAGCTGATTTGGTTGTTATGATAAACTGCTATTTTTTAAGATATTCGGTTCTTTTGACAGGTTAGTCGTCTCATGGACCTTATTGTTAACAGCTTATATAGCAACAAGGAGGTTTTTCTTCGGGAGCTTATCAGGCATGTTATGCTATACTAGCACATTTTATGCCCATGTCTTTACTTTGTTACAATTGTTTTTGTTTATTGAGTATAGGAGATTAGGAATGCTTCTTTGACTGCATCTGTCTTGATCAACAATATTTGAAACCTGAGAAAAGAGCTGGCTGGCACATATTTGAGCAGTATATTGGGTTTGGAAGGCGATGGGTAGTGTATATGCCGCAAAAGCCTTGGGAAAGAACTGATCTCTTGTAATAGGGGAGGTGTTTATAAGATAAAAAGCAAACCCGTGGTAAATGGGGATAGTAATTTAATGAAAATGTAGAGGGTCTACTTTTTGCGAATTATGAAAATTATTACCTGAGAAAATAAATGTCTGGCCTGTGAGAATATTGATTTTGTCAGTGAATGGATGGTAAGCCATGCAAAAATACTCTCTATAAAGTGTGGTGAGTTGTCTACGATTATTAAAGCAAGCTTGGGTAGGTGAACATCACAATAAAACAAAAGCAAGAGGTTCTTCTTGTTTCAGTTGTAATATTTTAGAGAGAGGGTCTTCGTGTTTTGGTGGACATCTATCGTGCATTCAATTGTTTTGAAATCCCCTAGTTTAGCTGCATTACGTGCCCCGTGATTGCAGTGACGGTCTACAAGTTCCACGAATAACCAATTTGCTGCTGGTATTTGTTTTAAGCTGAGTTACATCAATGCGGATACAGAACTATTAGAAGTTTGTTTAATGCATTTGTTTAAATCGATTAACTCTGGTTCCAATTTTAATTGATGCTAATTAATTGTGATTGTGTACTATAAAACGATAGCAATGCAAGTGATGCTTTGGACAAGCTGCGGTTTCTCAGTGTTACCGAGCCTGAACTGTTGAAGGATGGTGTTGATCTTGATATACGTATCCAGACTGACAAAGATAATGGGATTGTTATACTCACGTAAGCATTTCGATTATAATTGTTAATTTCGTTCTCACTGTGGTATCACGAGTTTATGCACGTTATACAGGGATTCTGGCATTGGAATGAATCGTCAAGAACTTATTGACTGCCTGGGTACTATTGCACAAAGCGGAACTGCAAAGTTCTTGAAGGCATTAAAGGTGCACCTATTTATCCATTTTCTGCTTTTCCCCCATTCCAGACCTCCTTTCTAAGTGACATTTGCGTCTTGCAGTTGAGCCTTGAGTAGAGTTATATCATTTACTTAGCAAAGTTCTGTTATTTCAGGAGAGCAAGGGTTTTGGATCTGACAGCAATTTAATTGGTCAATTTGGTGTGGGATTTTATTCAGCTTTTTTAGTTGCTGACCGGGTATGATGCCTTGTTAAACTGAACAACATTACCATCTCTCTGTTGCCCATGAATGTGGACCTTTTGGTTTTAGCCATGTCTCACATCTTTTGTTATTTGAAGGTCGTTGTCTCAACAAAGAGTCCAAAATCTGAAAAGCAATATGTATGGGAAGGAGAGGCCAATTCTAGTACATACACCATTCGAGAGGAGACTGACCCTCAGAAGCTCATTCCAAGAGGGACCCGCCTCACACTGTATCTAAAGGTCCTTGCATTTTATTACTAAAGATTGGTAGTTTCTTAATCTCTTTTGCCAAATCTCGCAGCTAACCCTGGTTCCCCCCCCCCCTATATTTGTTCAATCAGCGGGATGACAAAGGTTTTGCACATCCAGAAAGAATTGAGAAGCTTGTGAAAAATTATTCCCAGTTTGTTTCATTCCCGATTTACATCTGGCAGGAAAAGGGCTATACTAAAGAGGTAAGAAAGCTGAGTACGTGTCTGTTTTTGCAATTTCTTTTCATATTCTGGGGCTCTGTTATTATCCTTGCTGGTTTGTAGGATACTACATACACAAGTAATTGTGCTTCTGTCCTTAGGGCGATATCTTTCTGCCCTTACCTCTACTAATATTTGGCTGTATAACAGGTTGAGGTTGAGGAGGATCCGGCTGAAGCGAAAAAGGACTCAGAAGATGATAAAACCGAGGTAAACCTCTACTTATGTTTTTTTTTTTTTTTTTTCCGCCAAAAAATTGCTTCCCCTATTCTAATAAGCATATTTTTTATCTTTTGTTTCTCATTTCTTATTTGCACTCTATGTGTATTGACTATTGACTCATGGGTTTATTCGATTATGATCTTTTGACGTGTGATTTTCTAATCATAGAAAAAGAAGAAAACCAAGAAAGTTGTTGAGAAGTACTGGGATTGGGAGCTCACTAATGAGACTCAGCCCATATGGGTGAGCATTCCTACACTGTTTCTTTCTATGCTTAATGCTATTGTTCTCAAGAATAATGTTACTGTACTTAATGGTACTGTCCTCGAGAATAATTGATTTTGTCCCCCTTCTTGTGCATTCAGCTTCGGAACCCTAAGGATGTCACTACAGAGGAATATAATGAGTTCTACAAGAAGACTTTCAATGAATACTTGGAGCCTTTAGCATCTTCACACTTCACAACAGAGGTATTAACATTCTGGTTTGAAAGGAACTGCAATGATAGATTGTTTTGCATCACAATTATGAAGCATCAGATCACTGGCTGGTTGATGTCTGCATCTGACTCAATATATATGAATAACAAGAGGAAGAATACATATCTTTCGCTACCCATCCGTTTTTGTGGTAACTGGTTTGCTTACCTGGGTAAAAAAATTTCTTTTGTTTGTAGGGTGAGGTGGAATTCAGGTCCATACTCTACGTGCCATCCATTGCTCCCATGGGAAAGGATGACATAGCCAACCCCAAGACAAAGAATATTAGGCTCTATGTTAAACGGGTTTTCATTTCAGATGACTTTGACGGAGAGTTGGTAAGAATGATGTGTTGTTGTTTTACATGAGAAGGTTTTATGCGATGAAGCCATGCTAACTAATGGTCTTTGCTTTGCTTTTGGGTGCAAATTTGAATTAGTTCCCACGATATTTAAGCTTCATTAGAGGTGTTGTCGACTCCAATGACCTTCCCCTCAACGTGTCGCGTGAAATTCTTCAAGAAAGTCGTATTGTAAGTGTATCTATTATGCTTTAGTGATGTATAATTTCCATGATTCTAGTAAGCTAAATGCTGCTGAACTCTTGTATGCCGTTCTGACAGGTACGGATTATGAGGAAGCGTTTGGTTCGAAAGGCTTTTGACATGATTCTGGGCATTTCTATGAGTGAGAACAGAGATGTATGCCACTTTATAAAAAAAAAAAATTCTGTTTGCATCTTTTTGTAGTTATGCCGTCTCTTAATACAACTCTGCGCCCTTTCCCTTAGCTTTTTCTGTATGGGCATACAACACAAAAATATATGCCCATACATTTACATTGGAGGGGAGAGGCTGCCCCCCCTCCCTCCCTTCCTTCCATCCTGCCTTTTCTTTTTCCTCCTATTTGGCTTAGTGATCGATTTGCCCTTGCTGTATTCCAGGATTATGAGAAATTCTGGGAGAACTTTGGCAAACACCTGAAACTGGGTTGCATTGAAGATCGTGAGAACCATAAGCGTCTTGCTCCTTTGCTTCGATTTTTCTCTTCACAGAGTGAGGATTACATGATCAGCTTGGATGAATACGTTGAGAACATGAAACCTGACCAGAAGGATATTTATTACATTGCTTCCGACAGCGTGACAAGTGCCAAGAACACGCCTTTCTTGGAGAGACTTCTTGAGAAGGATCTTGAAGTATGTGTTTATGTTTCCGAATAGAATAATATTAATTGAGTAGAAAAAGGAGCTGTGTGTCAATATGGATTCCTAATATAGTCATATGACTCATATGCTTTATCTGCACGTATTGATATCTTTTGTTGTCTTTGTTGCAGGCGCTGTTCTTGGTTGACCCTATTGATGAGGTGGCTGTCCAGAACCTGAAATCATACAAGGAGAAAAATTTTGTTGATATCAGCAAGGAAGACCTTGATCTAGGTGAGTGTACTGAGTCTCTCATTTTTGGAACTTCTAGTCCAGACTATGGCGCTGGATGATATACTTCTAACCCGAGCACACGGAATGGAACCGTTCCCATGAAATAATTTGCATCTTGCTTGTTTTCGACCACATGACTTGATATTACAAGCGTTTGTTACTTTAGAAGTTAGAATGTGCTTAGGTTGTAGTGACTCTAATCTGTGTTTCAAAGGTTTTGTAAATTGTTAGGTGGTGATTCGGTTACTCGAATTTGAGTGACAGAATTCTTGTAATGTGCATTGTGAGATCCATTTACCTAGAGGAAGTGGAAAATTCTTCAATTCACACCAGCATTTTGTTTAGCTTGTTACCTCTTGGCATGTTGAACTTTTTCAGGTGATAAGAACGAGGAGAAGGAAAAGGAGATGAAGCAAGAGTTTGGCCAGACATGTGACTGGATTAAGAACAGGCTAGGTGACAAAGTTGCCAGTGTTCAAATCTCAAATCGTCTGAGCGCGTCACCTTGTGTTCTTGTATCTGGGAGATTTGGTTGGTCTGCCAATATGGAGAGGTGAAGTGGCTTATTTGTGAATTAGTAGTTGATACAATTTTTAACCGTTTATTTGATATTGATGATGGTTGGTGAATCTCTTGCAGGCTGATGAAGGCCCAATCGGTTGGTGATACCTCTGGCATGGACTTCATGAGAGGCAGGAGGGTCTTTGAGATCAATCCTCAACACCCGATTATTAGGACCTTGAATGTATGATTGCTCTGTCCATAATTAAGATCATAAGATTCATAACCATTGACATTCTTTGCATATCCAGCCCCTTCTTACTGCAATCAATATTCTTTTTTCATTTCCTTTGTATTGTTTGTATGCTCAGGCTGCATGCAAGAGTAGCCGGAATGATGAAGAAGCTTTGAGAGCTATTGACCTCTTATATGATACTGCTTTGATTTCCAGTGGTTTCACAGTAAGTAACTTATTCTACACCTTCTACTTTGTATCGCTTTGTGACGTTTTGCTTGCGAACAAAATGATGGGGCCACTGGAGCTATCTCTTACCAAGTTTAAAGCTCCTTATACTTCCAATGATGCATCCGTGCTGCCAAATCCAACGTACTCGTTTCCAAGGGCAATCCCTTTGGAATGACACCCTGCGTGGAATTTTAGTTTAATTCAATTGGCAACACATTCCTTGGCACAGTACCAGGTGGACTGTATGGCTGGTTACAGCTTTTTACTTGATAATGCTTGCTGTGGGTGGCTTGGATTATGAAGCGCTCGCCCTTGTTGGTGTGGATTGTGAGACTACTCTGTGTTTTGAATAATAGGATGCCCACAATTTGTCTGCGAGTTTGAATGAATGGCAGGTGATTGCCAATGTGCTTGCTAATGTTGTTTATCTTGAAAGTAAGTAACTCGCACATCACCACCACACCTGGGCTATAGAAGTGCAGCACACTACCTCCTAGAGGGACTAGCACTTGGATGAGGTTACAGGGACTTGGAAGACTCAAGCCTAGTCTCCTAATTAGAAAATACGACGATGGAAAACTTAACCGCTTTTGCAGAATGAATATGAGATGGACTAGAAACAGATTCCATTAACTTGTTTCAAGAAAATTATGCTTCGTAACAATTGGATACTCTATTCTTGCAGCCTGATAACCC
This sequence comes from Rhododendron vialii, assembly GCF_030253575.1. Taxonomy (NCBI): domain Eukaryota; kingdom Viridiplantae; phylum Streptophyta; class Magnoliopsida; order Ericales; family Ericaceae; genus Rhododendron; species Rhododendron vialii. The sequence goes on from NC_080562.1 coordinate 35,180,693, forward strand.
AGCACAACTTGGTGGGAAGATCTACGAGATGATGGGGATGGCTATATCAGACAAGTGGGCAACACCTGCTGCCGAGTATCATCAATCATTTGTGAAACCAAACAACGCGGAGGCAATAGAAGCTGAGGTTGTTGAGCCAGTTGAAGCTGGTGGCCAGAAATGAGAAGAAGATATTTCTTTTTTGTAGTTTCATGCGTCGGTATATAGTAATAGATGAGAGATTCAGAAGAGGTATTGGTTGAGGACTTGAGGGGAAATTGAGCTGAGAAAACTTGGGTATTTGTTGCTATGCCTGATGAATTCAAATGAATTTTAATGGTTGAAATGCATTTGGATCTGTTCTGGAGGTAGTGTGGTCTTTTATGTATGTTGCGTCCTCATTTGATTATGGGTTCTTTTTCCCCAGAAACGCACTTGGATTTGTTCTATGGGACTTTTTATCCTGTCTGATTTCAACTATACTGGTAAGATACATATGGCATCTTTTCATTTCTTCCAAGCACAAAACCTATTAACAGGGCACAGTGATAGAGGAGGAAGGCTAGTAGGGTTTTCACCAAATTTTTTGGGAATTATCTATTTCTTTTAATTGGCAAAAAAAGTATCTTTGTTATCTCTAATACAATCTTTATTTCGACATGACGAGGAATGGTTTCTCCTAAATGAAGGCACCACAATCCCTTTCCATTTTGGTTCTCGAAAATTAGCGTCCCGTTTTCTTTTTAAACTTTATTTTTCAAATAGAAAGTAATTTCAAGTTCAAATATAATGAAAATAAAAAATAATTTTTTAATTTTTTTTGCACCGTTTAAAAGATCTCAATGAGATTTATCAAATAAAATTTATATTCGTAGGAAAATTATTTGCATAAATACGTGATTTTTTAGCTTGAAATTATCTTTATTTTCGAAAACTTCTTTTTTTACAAAACTGGAACGGCACTCAGGCCATGGGACGTTGGAGACTCAATTCTCGAAGATGGAGGTTGCATTTTGTTTGGTTCTCTTCTCAGGAATATTCTTTTAAATTTTTTCTATTGTTTGGTTATTCGTGTTTTTTTGTCTTTAGTGGTTTTTTTAATCAATTTTCTTACTTTTGGGATGTATATAGTGTACGTCTATTCAAAAAGTAAAAAAATTTGTTAAAATGTTAAAAAAATTAACTAAAAACGAAAAAATTATGCAAATCTAAAGAACTTTTATCTCAAAACTGACAACTGATATATCTTTTACACTTTTTGATTTACTTTTTTAAGATAGGTATAATTTTAAATAATTTTATTAAATGAATTTAATGTTTATTTAAGTCTACACCATTACCAACTTGAAAATATTCTCGTGATGGGACAGATATGGATTAGGTTACTTTAAAGCTCTCTTTGTTTGAGCGTAAAATATTTTTTATTAAAATGTTTCATTTTATTTGTAAAATATTTTTTATTAATCGAATGAAAATGATTTATTCTTAAATCTTCTGTAAGTTATTTTTCGAATAAATCCGCTACCTTCTACTTCAATGGACACCGCTTAGATTCCTCGACCATCAGTTTTAACTCACGTTCTAATATTCTCAGATTTCTCCACCGTTTAAGCCCTCCTCTCATTCTACATTATTTTATCGATTTTTAAAAATATTTTTCAAGTGCCAACCAAATACTAAAAAATAAAAGCTTGAACTTTATTTTTTGAAAAAATATTTTACATAAAAACATTTTACATCTAAATAAACGGAACGTAAATTTCAAATTTAGACATTACTAAATAAACGGTGGTGTTTGTTTGGGTGGTGCAACAGTTTCGACAAGAAGAAATCTGGTATTCGGTCGCCGTGGTTCGGTGGTGTTCGATTCTCATCCTGTTCAGGTCGGTGACCATTGTGGTTTTGTCCATGAGACCCGTTAGGTTTTAGTTGTTTTGCCCTCTGATTTCGGCGAATCTTAATTGTTTAGGGTTTGAGCTGTGGATCTCTTCAGATCCTCTGTTACCTAGACCGAGATTGGTTCTTATGTACTGGCGTTATCGCGAGACTTACTTCGACAGTAGGTCCCTGAAATCGACGTTTAGGTTTCTTTAGTTCTTTCCTGTATCTGTTTGCCCAATGACTTGTTATAAATGAATTGACGATTAAAAAAAAAAAAAAAGACGTTACCAAATACAAATTTCAAATTAATATTTTACAGTGGAGTTGGGTAGTAGATAATCGAGAGGAGAAATGGACTCGCCGCCGTCTCCGCCGCCGCACCCAATACCACTCTCCCCAAAACCTCCATTGACGCCGCCGCAGATCGTCCAAACAGTCATCTCCGTGCTCACCTCCGACAAACCCTCCCTCGCCTCACTCTCCCCACTCATCCCCCACCTCACCCCTCCCCTCCTCCACTCCATCCTCTCCTCCGAAACCCTAGCCTCTCGCCCCCTTACCCTCCTTTCCTTCTTCACCTGGGCCCGCTCCCACCTCAACCCCACCCAAACCCTAATCCCTTCCCTCCTCGCCCTCCTCTCCTCTCTCTTCTCCCACAACAAATTCCCCGACGCCAAATCCCTCCTCCTCAACTTCATCTCCTCCGACCGCGGCCACCACCTCCACCGCACCCTCCTCCTCCCCGCCCGCCCCCACCCCTCCAAGGCCCTTCTAGACACCGCCGTCGGAGCTTACTGTCAATTCGGAAACCCTCAACTCGCCGTGCTAATCTTCAAGAAGATGAAGCGGCTCCGGCTCCAGCCAAAGCTCCTCACTTGCATCACACTCCTTAACTCCTTGGTAAAGTACCCTTCATCAAACAGAGTCTTGCTTTGTAAAGATGTTTTTAATGATGCGGTTATGCTCGGGGTTACCCCGAATACAAACATGTTTAACATATTGATAAATGGGTATTGCTTGGAGAATAGGTTTAAGGATGCTTTGGAGTTGTTGAGTAAAATGGGTGAGTATGAATGTTTGCCTGATCGTGTGACTTATAATACGATACTGGATGCGCTTTCTAAGAAGGGTCAGTTAAGTGAGGTTCGGGATTTGTTGGCGGATATGAAAGATAGAGGCTTGTTGCCGAACAGGAACACGTATAATATTTTGGTTTGTGGGTATTGTAGGATGGGATGGTTGAGGGAAGCGGCTCAGGTGATTGAGTTGATGACCCAGAACAATTTGTTGCCAGATGTTTGGACTTATAACATGTTGATCAATGGTTTCTGTCATGACGGGAGGATTGAAGAGGCTCTTAAGCTTCGCGATGAGATGGAGAACTTGAAGTTGTTGCCTGATGTGGTTACCTTTAATACATTGATAAATGGGTGTTACAAGTCAAAAAATAGTTCCAATGCATTCAAGTTGATTGCGGAAATGAAAGAGAAAGGAGTGGAACCTAATGTTGTCACACATAATATTATCATCAAGTCATACTGTAAAGAAGCGAAGATGGATGAAGCGAGTATTTCTGTTAGGAAGATGGTAGAAAGAGGGTTTTCTCCAGATTCCGTTACGTACAATACTTTGATTGATGGGTATTGTAAGATAGGGAATTTTGGGGAAGCCTTCAAAATTATGAATGAAATGGGTGGGAGAGGTTTGAAGATGGATATCGTCACCCTTAATTCTTTTCTTCATACTCTATGTCGAGAGAGGAAGATTGAAGAGGCTTATGAGCTACTTTCTAGTGTGAGTAAGCGAGGTTATATAGTTGATGAAGTAAGCTATGGCACTTTGATTATGGGATACTTCGAGGATGGAAATGTGGATAGAGCCATGAAACTTTGGGACGAGATGAAGGCCAAAGCGATCATACCTAGTGTGGTCACATATAACTCTCTTATCGGAGGCCTCTGCAAATCGGGAAAAATGGAGCAAGCAATAACTAAGCTGAATGAACTTCTAGAGAATGGATTGGTTCCTGATGAAACCACATACAACACAATTATTCGTGGTTACTGCTGGGGGGGATATGTTGAGAAAGCATTCCAGTTTCACAATAAAATGGTTGAAAATTCATTTAAGCCCGGCATCTTTACGTGTAACATTCTTCTTCATGGGCTTTGCAAAGAAGGGATGCTAGAAAAAGCCCTTACGCTCTTCAACACATGGATCTCGAAAGGGAGAGTGCTTGATGCAGTGACTTACAACACGTTGATAACAGCCCAATGCAGAGAAGGGAGACTTGAGGATGCTTTAGGCCTTGTTGTAGAAATGGAAGTGAAGAAACTAGGGCCTGATGGTTATACATATAACGTGATTATTGGTGCGCTTATTGAAGCGGGGAGGAACAAGGAAGCAGAGGAGTTAATGGAAAAAAGGGCTGAGATGGGGAAGTCATCTGACCCCTCCTTACCATTGGATAAGGGCCGAGATATGGTTACTTGTGAAATTCTGGAAAAGTCAGATTCAAGCTCTCTAGCTTATTCAGAACAAATATGTAAGCTGTGTTCGGAAGGGAAATACAGGGGTGCAATGCGTATTTTTGGTGAATTGACACAGAAGGGTGTTGCTATAGACAAATCCACATATATTACTTTGATGAAAGGACTCGTCAAGAGGCGAAAACCGATTACGAAGGCTGTCTAATTATAGCAACTCCATCCTTTGGTAACCTCTTGGTAAGTATCTGGTTGGAAGCTGTAATTTGGGTTGCAGTCTCATCTCCTTTCCTTGCATAAAAGGCTATGCCTAATGTCCAAAATAGTAGCTCATTTTTTATATCTTTTGAGAGAAAATAATCAAAACAGTGAATGTAAAAGTAATATCACTTTTCTAAATGATTGCTCATGGCTGTGTTGGAACTGTAGGCTCTAGCATTGGTCTGTCTTGAATGGTTATGTGTTAGGTTTATGTAGAACCAGCTTGAATTCCTAACTTGTGAATCTGTTCTTTAGATAATGCTCAATACAATGGGATTGGAGTTGGAGTTGAATGCTGAAGCCAAAATCTTCCCCGCTTCAACCTTCCCTCTTATCCGCTGTGCTCTCAGGTCAAGATAGGAGCAGGCCAACTCGGCAGGAACAGTCATGGGCCTGATGCTGCCAAACTTAGCTTTGCGAGCTATGGTGCAACGTGTTTTCGTCAGCCAAGTGCAGGGCATCCAGTTTGATTTCTAGGTCTGTCAGCAGCATGTGTTTTTTACATCTTTAAATTTGACCGATCAGTAGTTAAAGACAAGTTATTCAGGATACAGAAGCTGGATGTACTGAGTCTTTGTTAGATTTGACAAGAGGTTAGGAAGCTCAAAATTGGGACGGTTAAGTTTGGTTCCTGCTTTCTTATCCGCCTTGGAGAGCTGGCAAAATGATTATTTCTGGAATTTAGAGATGGTCCTATTTCTTAAAGTGGAAATTTCTGGTGGTTAGACATAAAGGGAAAGAGACTTTTAGACAAGGTGCGGCATTCTCTCTACGGTTTGAGGTTAAGCACGAAACTATACTATCAGAGTATGGTAAAATTTCCCATCTTTGGTACTTCTTCAATGATTAAAGTAGAGCCTCTAAGCGGCTGGAAGAGTTAGAGAGGAAGTTATATTACCAGTTACGGTTACATTGCATGCTGTTAAAGAATGAAGAAAGGGAAGATTAAATTGACTTGGGTAATCTCTAGTTACGGTTACAAAAATGTGTTTTTTTTTAATGTTTTCTAGGCCAAACAAAACATACATATGATCTAAAAGGAGTATTGTACTTCGTGATCAACTTGTTTCTTTTTCGGCCCTTCAATGTAATTGTGGTGTTCAGAATTCATTTCTGTGACAGACTGGTGACTGAATTTTCTTATTCTGCTGAAGGGCTCAAATAATGTGATGGGATGTTGCTAGTTTTCCTGCGGGTCCGAGTTTTAAGGTCATAATTTTGCTACATAACGTCTTCTCAAAAGGTGATTGTGCCTAGAAATTGTTTTGAAGTGGTTTATGGTGTACCGTATTTCAGCTTGTTGATTGTTCAAGCCAAGTCAATTGGAGTTGTCATCTAAAGGGTACATTATCTGACTCCTTTGTTAGTTAAGTCAATTGCTGCTACTGATCCTTGAGTTGGGTAATTTCTGAGGACATCATATTGCAGTATGCACCTGTTCTTGTCTTACACTTAACACCCCACCCTTTCCTCATATACCTTTAGAACTTGTAACTGTTGTTAGTAGAAAGCCTTCCAACCACACCTTAAAATCATCTCGATTCTATTCGACAAATTTGTGTTCAATTGGAATGGCAGCTTTTAACTGGAGAAAAATTTCACTTCTGATGAAGATTAGAAAGGGGGAAAAATAGACCTGTTGATTAATAAACTCCCCTCTAGACTAATCAAGACACTGGGTTTTATTTAGGTCTTTATGAGTCTCTGCAAGTAAAGGAAGTCTACACCAAGTGCATATATGTGATGACTTCTTAAGGTATATAATCAATGACGAGATGGTGAGAAATAGTCATAAATTAGGGAAAACATGCACCGGAATGAGGTCCACATGATGCTCTATGCATGTGCTCATCTCTTCCTTCAGCTGTCAATACAATAGAATCATGTGAATCTGAAGTCTTTAGAATTTGTCATCACCTTAATTTTTCTTGATCCATGGCCACTTCAAGAGGTGACTGTCTGATTATTTGTATGCCTTGCACTCGTAATCTTCTCTGAATTCCTATGCCCCCATGAGTACTCTTGATAATATGATCAAGTTGCCTATTTTTTTTTTAAAAACTTCTGGGTTATGATTGCTTGAATGACCATCTTTTATACTCGTAAAAAACAGAGATTTTGGTATCAGTCAGCTCCTTACTGTTTCTGAAACGTTCATGCAGTTAAGCAGCATCTAGTGTGAAAAAGCATCAAGATAATTAGGGACCTCGCTGTAGGAATTAGAAAGTCAACCCTCAAGTTGGTGAGTCTTGACCCTTGAGTTTTAGCATTCACATCTTAAAGCAAAGGCTTGTAAGATTGTAGACATATCATGCACACATGCATAGACTCAAGAACGTATCCAGGAACGGGGACAAGTGGTTACTCCTACCTTTTAAGGTGATGTTTTCATCACTTTTGTTTGTGCATTTCTACTTGCATGGTATCGGTCTATGTTGCATGTAAGTGAAAGAATCGTTTTAATTTATATATCAAGGGCATGGGAAACACCAAAATATTCATGTTTTATAAGCATATTTAGTTCATATTATTGGATAACTGATGTTGGCAAGGTTTTTGAGGGGGTTGTATATCATGCCTATGTGTTAATGCAGATTTCATGGTTAATTTGGTTACAAACTATGCTTGTTAGGTGAATGCTCAACTAAATACATTGGACGTGTGTACATACCCTCCTCCAATTGTCAAGTCCGAGTATCTGGAACTTCATTCAAACTGAACTAGAAGAGTCCTCAATGGTGTTGCCTACACTATTGAGCTGAATCTGACTAGCGGTAAATAAAATCACACTCAAGTTAACAAGTTCTGGAGATCTGACTATTTCCCTCATTGTGCTCAGGTGCTCTAGGTCAGGTTATAACTCGGCCCATGCATATGGAGGTATCCTCCAGCTGTGTGAGCCTCTTCAATTCACTGCCTCCTATTTTTTGAATGCCACTTCTCTACCTGGATTTGGCAACATCTGACTGATAAATGTGGTTGTAATGGAACTCTGGGGAGGCTTCTTGGATCATCACACGGGCTGCAGCCTGCAAGTATGTGTAAGCCAAAAAGAATTGAGAGCTGAAACTCAATTTTGCTGCTGCTGACAGCTAGATCTAGGGGAGAGGAACTGCAGAGTATTTCAAAGGAAGGTTTTGACCATGGATAGGGTTGCTAGTAATATTGACAGAGATGTTAGAGCTTGTTTCGTGCCATGGAAGAAGCTGCCTCAAACAGATGTTAGAGCTTGTTTTTTCGCTGCTTTGAAAACGTCGGGTCTGAGTGTTGGTTTTCTTTTGTTTCTGTTATTTTGTTAGACCAGTTACTTCGTGTCATAAATACTTTCACGTGGTTTACTGCTTTTTCAAGTAATGGCCGGAAGGAGCACCCGAAAATGATGGTAGGAAAACAAAGCTGACAGCAGAGTAGAATTAGTTTTATCAGATTACAATTTTACTGTATCCCGGGCCTGTAAGACGGAAACTTAAGCTATCTTCACAAGAAACATCAAAAGGGAATACGTTTTCTGTAGAGAATTTTAGCTGCGCCCTTCAAGTCTTGTTTGGTCCTGGAAGTTTATGAAAGGAAGATGATGCATGCATCGTTCAGATCTGTAGATATCACGGAGTCTCGATCGGGACAGGGCAGAATTGGCTTTCAAAAGCTCAAACTGTAGGCTATTCCTCTAATTGTTGTGTTCTGGACGGTAACTGATTTGTTACTTTCCTCTCACCATATAAAAAATCCGATTGGAATCTCTAACCAAATACAGACTCTCTTATCAAGTATCACAAAACCCTTACTATTTTTAACCAAGAGACAGACAGACGAAACAGAGTTCCTCAAACGTGACCGGATGTTATACAAAAATAGATGATTCTTGCGAAACCCTACGATTTCAACCAGAAAGAATGGCCGAAACATATGAATAACATTCCCGATGTGATTTGACTAATTTTAATCCAATTTGGACTTCGGGAATGCTAATGGTTATGGTTTGATTTAAAAACAAATTTGGTTTTATTCACTTATGTAATTGAATTTTCATAATTGACCCATTTAACTCAAATTTTGTTTGGCTTGATTTTACAGTTAGTTTGATTGACGAGGTTGATTTGGTGTCTATTTCTTGGTTTGATTTTGGTGGGCGTGAAAACCGATAATATTATCGATATCATCAAGTATTTGTATATACATCTACGGGTATAAATAGATGTGTTTTTTTTTTCTTGTAAAAGAGAGAGATGGGTTATGACTTTGGGGTTTGTTTTTTGTTCTGTTTGAAAAAATCTACATGTAGAGAAAATGATTCCGGTGATAATAAAAAGAAAAAAAGGCGCAGAAAATGAGGGAAAAGTTGGTATTTTGGAAAATTGTTTCGTTGACAATTTTGGGTCCAACTCTTACCCAATTTCACAAAAATAAGGAGGTGCAGTGTGAATTTAGAGAATAAAGGGGCATGCACTATGATTCGAGTGAAATCTAGGGGTGCTAGTGAAGTTTACCGACGTCTCCGCTTAAAAAGGCTGAGTTAGCTTTGGATTTGATTCAATGTAGCCAAGCTCATTATTATGAAAGCAAAATTTCATTTCACTTCTTGATGAGATATCGATTCGCGTTTGATTAGATTGAATTTTCTAGGGTTAGCATTCTTGATGATTTATACTATATGAATGATTTCGATCTGTGAAATTAAGCTGATGTAAGTTCATATTTGATTAGTAATGCAGCATGGCCGTGTTAAGAAGACTTCGCAGGTTGAAACTGGATAGACCAAAACTCGCGCTTTAGAAACGCGACTGTACTTTGGCATAACCAGAACTCGCGTCTTAGAAACGCGACTATTCTTTGGCATATGGAACCTTCCCCTTCGACGAGCTTCGAATCAGAAGGATTGGCATTTCCAAACATTTCCCCAACAAAACCCATTGCAAATCGTACAAGCTCCACCACTCGTATAATACCCAATCACTTCAAAGCCCGACGCCTCTCTTCTTGGGCTTCTAATTGAACCAAGCTACTCGAGTTTGAGTTCGTGATCATTTGTTTAAAAAAACTTGTTTAAGATCGGTCACAAACAAACCACAATATTTTTTGAAGCTTGTTAAAGTTTCAAATCAAGTTTGAACAAATTACTGTTCGGCTTGTATAAAAAAAATTTCGTAAACAAACGAGCATATTTTTTAAGCTTGTTATGTTTTCAAAGTTTGAGCTTTATCCCGACAAAACCCTTTTTGTCCTTTTCTTCTAAGGCTTTCTCTTCTCAGATATCTCTGCTTCTGCACCCAAACGTAAATCTCTCTCTGTCTTGTTTGTTTTTCAATTGGGCGTTTCAGGATTTAGCTTTGGTGAATTTCCCATTTGGGTAGTAGTCATTTTGTTGGAATTTCCATAGAGCATTTCGATTTTTCAAGCAATTCAACTCTACACATTCATTTGCTTTTCAAATATTTGTTACCCTTTACATTCAAAATGTAGTTTGTCATTGCAGCAGATGAAATGCCTGCACGCATTGGCTATTAAGGTCTTGGAATTATGGTCATGGCTCAAGATCTCATAAATGCTGGGTATGAAATTAAATTTCTTTACTTGGTTTCAGCTGATATACTGTGTCACTGACTTCAATATTATTTGCAAAGTTCAAAGTTGCTTTCTTTTGCCAATGCCTTATTGTGTGTTTCAGGACTTGCGATTAGTTGTCCGCATTTTAGTTTTATCATGATTGAACTGATAATGGAAAGGTAATGCTTACGAGCGATATGTACATACTGGCTATTGCAAAGTACTTTGGTGTATTTCTGGAGATATATTGATATGTACTACACATTTCCTTTTGTCGAATCCTATTAACCAAGAGAAAGTATTGATTTCCTTGGACTTTTAACCGATACAAGTAACTTATCAGCTAGTATCCAGGACACAACAATAAGAGGAATAGCCTACAGTTTTGAGCTTTTGACTGCAATTCTGCCTTGTCTCGATCGAGAGTCCATGATATCTTTTTCCAACAAATCTGAACGATGTACGTGACATAGTTTGAAAAAGAATCAAGATAATTAGGGACCTCACTGTAGGAATTAGGAAGTTATCCCTCAAGTTGGTGAGTCTTCACCCTTAAAAGCATTCACATTTTCAAGCAAAGGCTTTGGAAGACTGTAGATATATCCTGCACACGTGAATACACTCAAGAATATATCCAGGAGAACTGAAAATATTGAAGCACATGGCTGATGTAAGATTATGGGATGAGAAGCTCTGAATTTTTTTCTTTCGTTTTCTTTTTCGAATTTGCAACTAGATGTACATGTGCCATAGCTCAAGGTTACTGAATGGATTTCCAGGATTAATTTTGTTTCCCTTTATCATTTAGTAATTCTCAGCCTGAACTACGAAGTATTAGCTCAAGTACCTTTTGCACGTTGTTTTCATGTCTTTTGTAAAAATTCCTCACTTTTAAGGACAAGTGGAATTGGTGTCAACTTTCTCCAAAGACATTCCAAGCTTAGGTAGAAGTCCTGTACACGGATAGAAAATGGAGGACGATGAAAAAGAAAGAAGAACGTAAGAAACCAAGTGAGAATTAATCCTGGAAATGATATCCAACTAATAAGCGATGAAACATCAACCCAAGAATCTAAAGTAATGACCTGTGGAGTGTGGACCAGAGAGAGAGAGAGAGAGAGAGAGGAGGCCAGCCAGTTAACCGAGGCCAGCCATGTGAATGGGGACAAGTGGGTACGTTTTATTGGGATGTTTTCATCACTTTTGTTGGTGCATATATTTCTACTTGCATGGTCTCGGCCTCTGTTACATGGACTTGGGTATAGATGTCAGTGCAAGGAATTTTTTAATTTCCATATCAAAGGCAAGGGAAACACGAAAATATTCATGTTTCATTAGCATATTTAGTTCATATTATTGGATAAATGATGTTGACAAGGTTTTTTTGGGGGTCATATTTCATGCCTAACATAGGTGTAAATGCAGAGTTCATGGTTAAATTGTGCTAGGAACTATGCTGCTTAGGTAAATGCTCAACTAAATACATCGGACAGGTGTACCTTCTCTTCTCCGATTGTCGAGTCGGAGTACGTGACTGCAGTACTTCATTCAAACTGAATTAGAAGAGTCCTCAATGGTGTCGCCTACACTATTGAGCCGAATCTGACTTGAATCTGACCAGTGGTGGCTCTTGATGGATGTCTTGAGTGTTTTTGAGTCTCAAGGGTGCACTAAACACATGATTCGACCTTGAAGGTAAGTAGTCCACGAGATGCTACTGAAGTATGGATGACTAGAATCGGACTCCAGTTAACAAGTTCACGAAATCTGACTATTTTCCCCACTGCACCCACTGCGTTAGGTGGGCTAGGTCAGGTTATAACTCGTCCCATGTAAATGGAGGGATCCTCCACCTGAGTGAGCCTCTTCAATTTACTCCCACATGTTTTTTGAATTCCACTTCTCTAGCTGGATTTGGCTTTATCTGACTGATAAATGTGGTTGTAATGGAGCTCCTAGGGGGCTTCCTTGGATCATCACATTGGCTGCAAAGATGTGTAAGCCTAAAAGAGTTGAGAGCAGTCCTGAAACTTGATTATGCTGCTGCTGACTACTATGTCCGGGGGAGATGAACTTCAGAGTATTTCAAAGGAAGGTTTTGACCATGGATAGGGTTGCTAGTAATATTAATAGAGACGTTAGAGCTTGTTTCGTTCCATGGAAGAAGCTGCCTCAAACAGATGAACTTAAAAGGTCTTTTAGTCAAGTTGTTTTGTTTTCTGAGGTCTGATTTTTTTGCTGCTTTGAGAATGTCAGGTCTGAGTGTTGGTTTTCTCTTGTTTCTGTTATTTTGTTAGACCAGTTACTTTGTGTCATAAATACTCTCCCATGGTTTACTGCCTTTTCAGGTAATGTCCAGAAGGAGCACCAGAAAATGATGGTAGGAAAACAAAGCTGACAGCAGAGCAGAACTAGTTTAATCAGATTACAATTTTGCTGTATCACGGGCATCTCGGATGGAAACTTAATAAGCTATCTTCATATTTTTCTTTTTTCCATAGAGAAGGAAAGCTTTTTCTTTTCTTTTCTTTTTTTTCGGATCAAGGTTGATGAGCACACATTTTGATCATCTTCACTTGATCTTATAAATTTCTTTTTGGTGTAATTTTCTCACCGAGCCTTGCTATTCTGACCATGTTTCTACTTTCTTGAATTTTCTTGCTTAGATTTCCGTCCTCTGTGGTTCTAAGCAACATTTTTTGTTCAGACCTCGATTCATGACATGATTTTCAAAAGAATAAGATAAGGAAATGGATTCTCGTTATGTTTTGAATTGGAGTTTCTACATCTGGCATTGGCTCTAGAGCTGCCTCCTATATTCATGGTTGTTATTGACTGTAATTCTGCTAATGCTAAATTTTGATATTGATGCTTGTGGTGCTCTCAGTCTTCTAATTTAATCCATCCTGCTTCGACCACGAAAAGGCTCTATATGTGCATGATGTATGTGAATTTGGCGTTCAAAAAAATCAGACTTTAGCTTCTTTATAATGTGCAAGTGAAGTAGAAGTTAATTTAGAATGATATTTTTTGTTTGTTGGAGGAAGTTTATGAGAGGAAGATGACGAGTAAATCGTTCAGATTGGTTGGGAAAGATATCATGGAGTCGGGGTTGGGATTCGGGACTAGGCAAAATCGGCATTCAATAGCTCAGAACTGTAGGCTATCCCTCTAATTGTTGTCTTCTGGAAACTAACTGAGTTGCTACATTTTCTGGGTTAAAAATCCAAGGAAATCAATACTTTCTCTTGGTTAATCTCTTCTATGGGAGTCGTTAGCCTCTCATTGTCGAGAGCATTTAACTCAAAAGTTTGGCTGCCCTAATCTCCAATATCGCGGAATTGTATTGGGGACTTCAAAAAAGTTTCCCAACTTCAAATTACAAATCTTGTTGGATTTATCAATTGAGGTTGGTTGGTCGTGATTCAAAGCTCACGACAATCGGTTCGCTCATACTGGTATTCAAGAATCAGTACCTCCAACGGTTGAAATTGAAATGAATTGCACTGAAAAGTAATCGACATGAAACTTGATAAAAACTAGTAACAATGTTTACATGAAATGTTCTCTGTGGTACATTGTTCGACCTAGAAACAAAAGCAATACAGTAAAAAGTACGAAAAGTTGCTGACTCCAGGTTCTTGACGTGCAAATAAGATGAAATTGACTCTTCATATCAGAACACGACACTTGACCCGAGTCTATGTAACATCGATACTTTCTTGAATCTGAGTCGTCTATAAGACTACTACATTCATGCAGTCACTCAAATCACTACACTACAAATAGTTGACCTGATGCCTGCCCAGCACAGTAAGTAAAGAAGGAAGCCAAATATCAATTTCAGTAAATAAGCAGTCAATACAGCTGGGAATCCAGGTTCAAGAGGCTGAATAAATATAGAAAGCTCTAAAACAATCCAGGGTCTACGCCGCGGTGATCAGCTTGTGATCCTCCAATCTATAGCTAATTCTATGAGAAATTGACCCTTGACAGTTGACTCTGTGTTTAAATCTGTACATTTCCAATCTTAAAGACTGTCAGAAACAATTCTAAATTCAACTTCCCCCACTACTTCAGTTTTCTGCTTCGCACATCTCGACTTCAGTCTTCACTTCACTTGCAGCCGAAAGAAGCTCATCTGGAGTTGCAGCTGGGTCCAAATCCCAGCACCCTTCAGGCAAGTTGATGCCTTCGCCTTTGAGTAACTTATATGGCACCTGGTGTGAAAATCGCAACATCTCTCTCCTTGGAATCCACCTTATCACATCCTTGTTCTTGTTCCTCTGATAAACCGTCTTGAATTCATCTACTTTAACCAGTGGAGTGACACAGACTCCAAGCTCTTCAGAGTAATCGTCAAGAACTTCCACCATCTCATACTGGTGCCTCACCTCATCTGGGGTTGTTCTGTCCCAATCCCGTGTCCAATTTTGATATACGGCCCAAATGTCCCCACTTTTAGGGTAGATTCTAATGCATCCGCCGCGACCAACCTTCTCCCTGCTCATATGATGAGAGAAGACATTGACTTGTTCAACAACTTCGGAATTAACCGCCCTGAAGTTCCCACACGATTTGGTAAACCCAGAATCCACCCAGTTCACATACCCGAATTCACTATCAGTTTTTGAGTTCAGGTAACTAATATGAATTTTGAAAGGATTGACTGAAATGACCTCGCGAATCAGGCAGTACAATCTTGGCATACCATCTTCTTCATCGTATAGAGCCCATATTTGTTTGGGCTTGAAGCACTCCTCTGACCTATCCTTGTCAAAATCGTGGAAGTCCGAGTCTGGGACTGTTATTGACATTAACCCACTTTTCTTCAGCTCTCTGTTAGATTTCTCTCCAATTTTACCAATTACGTCACATGCCTTCGCATTTTTCTCACTAGCAGCAGCGGCAGCAGCTGCAGCCGCAGCAGCTGCAGCCGCAGCAGCTGCAGCCACCTTCAATTCTTCCAGTTTTTGGCGAATTTCTGTTCTTGCTCTGTCCATCAATAACTTCCTTGCATCAAATGCAGGGGCAGCAGAGCAACGTCTGGTTGGGATATCAGCTGGGCTGGTTACCTTAGAGTTAAGTCTGGTACTTCCATTCCCGTCTACCATTCTCACTTCTGCATTAGCTTTTGAAGCCAATTCTTGATTCTCATAA
The DNA here is from genome assembly GCF_030253575.1 of Rhododendron vialii. NCBI lineage: Eukaryota > Viridiplantae > Streptophyta > Magnoliopsida > Ericales > Ericaceae > Rhododendron > Rhododendron vialii. The sequence goes on from NC_080562.1 coordinate 35,196,004, forward strand.
CTAGAAGCACTTCCCATGTCAAGCTTCCTTTTCTTATAGGGTCCTCTCACCTTGCGAACCTTACGGACTGAAGGTTCATCATAGCTGACAACCACGTTGGAACCCACGTCAGCTGCAGCATAATTTATCTGATGCTTCCCGACAGATCTTCCTCCACTACTGTTTCCATTTCCATGATATATACCACTGGCAGATTGAGTATTTCGCTTATGAGGATCAACAACTCCAGCAGAAGCTCCAGGAAACGAGCTCAACTGAAATGACACATTAGAAACATACTCAGACCCATGCCCAGAATGAAATCCCGCATCCCCGTTTGCTGTATAATATACAGGAGTAGTTGGGACATAAGCAACCCCACTGTATGCATGGCTACCATACCCATTATCAGGCATGTACGACCACTGAGAATAAGGGAAAGAGCCATTCATGGGGGCAGTTCCAGTTTCCACGGCAATGAAAATACCACGACAGTTCTTACATGAAAGTCTCTTATTCAAGTATTTCCGCAGATACTCGTACTGAACCTGACAGGAGGTGCACACTGTCCAGAAAGTGTCTAGTCCATGAGAAACTGAAGGTGAATTTGTCTGGACAACCCCAGAGGGTACTTGCCCATTTCTCTTGAAATCATAATTGCTACGTTTATAACTATCAGACAACAGAGTCCATGCATCTGACACGAGCTTGAATGCCCCATCAGCTCCCACAGTTTTGTTCTTATCAGGGTGGAGCAACACAGCCATCTTCTTATACTGCTTTTTCAACTTAGCAGTCCCTGCTGACGGTGCCAACCCAAGAATTGAATAGAAATCAGTTTCTCCATTAACCTTAACCTCAGAAGCAATATACACTTCAAATGTAGCCACCATTTGAGATATACCCTCCAGTTCTGGGAAAAGCATTTGAGCCTTTAAAGCATAATTCCTTGCACCCGTGAAGTCTTTCTCGGCAAATAGCTTCTCAGCATTTATTTTAGCTCTAAGAGCCTCCTCTCTGTTTGGTTCCATGAAGAAATTCGAAACTCCAAAAAATTCAAAGCCCAACTCTCAGAAGGAAATCCATCACAAGCTCAAAGTCTTACTCGTTGAAATTAAGCCGCAATGCATAACCAAACCTGCAAAAATTTTGTTCTGCACATTTTAGTTGGTTGGAATTTCAACTTTCTGACAAGCTTAGTATCATGACAATAAAACAATCAACTGTTTCTCAACAAGATCAAACCAACCACAGACTGGTGAATGCAGAACCTACACTTAATGAAGTCACTCAAACCTATAGAATTCCAATCTTAGGTTCAAATACAGTCAACAATCATAAAAACAGTTCCCAACAGTATTAGTACTACCAATATTCACCTCAGCACTTATCAAAAAAAAAAAAAATTCACCTCAGCAAGACCAAAAAAAAAAAAAAAAAACACAGTTAATTGGCAAATCATCAAAAATGAATCTAAACCTAAAAAGATTCATAATTCACTTCGTACCCATATCAGACATGACAACAATTCAACTAAAAAAACATATACAAAGCACCAAGTGAAACTTTAAAGTTCTTAAATCCAGATCAAAGAGTTAAAAGTTACAACACAAAAAAAATAAAATAAATTCAACAACCCAGTTGACTGAATTCCCCGAACAGTCAAATTTCAACTACCCAGAAGCAATTAGTAAGATCTGAAGCTCAAACGAATGTAGCTCACAATTCAACAGTACAAAACCCTAAAATTCAATAATTTCATCCATTTTCAAGAAAATGAAGAATTCAAACCGAAACTCACAAAGATTTGAGCTTTATGGTGAATAAATCATGAGCAAACATCCAAAAGCTACTCCGATCGTGGAATTAGCTCCAGATCTCGCGAGAATCAACAGAGACAGTGTGGTACGCACATAATAAAGTGAAAGTACAGAGAGACAGAGATACCTCCAGTGTCTTTATATGTATGGAGGTAACAGAGAGTACAAAAAAGGGTTAGGCTATTATGTGGGGATTAGTGAAGTGGTGGTGGGGAGGGGCGGCGTACGGCGGCCGGGAGGGGAAGGTTCCGTCGGAGGGCGATGAGAGAGAGAAGGAGAGAGGGGTTATGGTTAAAAAAAAAAAAAATACTATTGTGATAATGAAATGATTAACCAGTGAAAGTAAGCGCAGTTAATTGGTATTCAATACGGGGGAAGCCAATGGTGCGCCGCTGTGCGTGATGCGCATACGTACCTTTTCTTTTTTCTTTTCTTTTTTTTAATTTTTTGGTTTTTACTTTTTTTTTTCTTCCCCCTAACTTTTATTAATGGTTGTGTTTGGTTGTGGAGAAATGGGGACCTTGTTAAATTATGTCTAAAATTCACGCCATTGTTGTATTCTTTCCCTCCCAAAAATTTAGTTAGTTTTTACATATTGTGTTATACTATTTAAATAAAAAAAATAAATCACATTTGCGTATAATTTTCTAAACGTTTCCGTAACGACATTAATGCACAAAAGTACTTTAAGAGATTTTTATAAGTGAATGTTGATTAAAAATGTCAAAAAAGAAAAAAAAATGAAAATCAGGTGAGAGTAAAGCTTATTAATCCTTGTTTGGCACCAATAACCTTAACATACATAGCCCCGGAAAAAATGAGTCCAAAGACACTCATTTTGTTTTGTTTACCGTGTTGGTAATTTGAATCTGCAACGAATTCTAATCTTTTGGTAATAAATTGCCTACCCTTTTGTGACAATATTAACAAGGGATTTTCGGGCTCGAACTCAAATACATGCATGAGTGGAATATCGCAGCCCATTGCTATATTGCTTACTCTACTAGGACTAATGATGTTCAAGTCCAAGTTTTAACCAAAGTCAGTATATGAAAAGGAAGGCACAAATTGCACATGCCCAGTTATAATCTTTTGATCAACATTGCACAGAAGTCATTGCTTTTGCAAGTACTTGGGAATGTAGCTTATTACTTCCAATTTGTATTTTTTTTTTTTCGATAATACCTCAAGATATCATGAGCTCATTTCAAGATTCGGCGCCAAAATAATTAATTTAGTTAAAAACCAATAAAGAGTATTGTATCGTGAACTCTATGCGAGCGAGCAGTTAAAAAAAAAGACACTTTATAAGAACTGCTTTGCGATAGAGAACAGTCAAATTTGCGAGCTCCAATTTATAAGAGTCTTACAAGAGACCTTTCTTCCACTTGACAAAATCCCCCAATGGGCCGGTTCATATTATTTGTTTCTGTATGCATCAAAATCTAAATGAACGTAGAATCAACTGTAGCCAGTATTTGGCCATTTGTTTCCAAAATACTAGCCACACAACTGAACAAGGAAATTCCTGAAAATTGTCCTTTATCTCTTCGAATTTTGGCTTACGCAAAAATCAGTTTTTCAGGTTGCAATTACTTAAGGAATTTTGGAAATATTACGGTTTTAATCCCTGGACTTTGAGTTCGTGGGCAAGCTAGTGTGATTGATAAAAAAAAAAGAAGTATAATTATGTGAGCATCGAGATTAACATAAAAGAAAGGGCAAAGTCCACATCGACCCTATGTGGTTTGGGTCATGTGCGGATACACTCCTTATAGTTTAAAAGGGAGCACATAACCACCATGTGGTATGTTAAAATATGTAGATGCACCACATTCCATCTATGTTAACTGAAGTGTATCTCACACGTCTCTTAAATCCAACCAAAATTCAATCTGAGCCGTTCATAATATATTAATAAAATAATAGAGCATCTTTGTAAAAAAAATCATGTCGATCAAAAATGAATAAACATGTTCTTGTTGAAATGAAAGGTAAATTTTAATTTGAATATTTATTTCATAATGAATTCTATTCGATCATGAGATTTTCATTTTCCAGTATGGATGTAGTACTCGTCGAACTCTACAATATCAATTGTTCGGATCCGATTTTTGATAGATGGGATAGATTGGTTAGATTCAAGGAAGTAGAAGGATGAAGGAGAAATTTCATGAGGGCATACTGTACTTTTCATCGTTTACGTTAGTGGATTTGTGTTTTTTCTGTTAACATGGGCGGAATGGGGTGCATCTGCATATTTTAACAAATCCCAGGGTGGTTACGTGCTCACTTTTGAACCGTAGGGAATGTATCCGCACATGGCTCAAACACAGGGGGTCAAAATGGACTTTGCCATGAAAGAAATCCCAATAAATCAGTACTGTTTGGTAACAAAAAAACAAAATCCTAAACTGCCAACGTTACAGATTCCCTTTCTAAAAAAATCCTTTAATGGAGGTGACAGAAATAATTCATTTCTCATCTAAATCCATTACTGTCATCTTTTGCATTTACAGCTTAAATTCAAGTCAAACTTCAATTTAACCTGCATGCCCATAGATCACTCTCTAGTCTCTAGCTAGCTACTTCTCATTTCTCAAATTTTATTTTTTTATCCGAAGTGTGTTTCATTAAAAAATCAAACGGCACTTACAGTGATTTCATCTGAACACAATGAAAAGGAAATTACAATCAGCTCATCACAGAAACATAGTACTATATTGGTCAAATCTTTTAACTAAGGGACATCATTTGGCCCGAAGGCCCGCCCGGCCCATCGGGATTTTACCCGGCCTGGCCCATAGTTTGTAATGGGTGGGCTCGGACCTATAAATTTTTACTCGGCCCTCCCATAGGCCCGTCCCGTGAGCCCGCCCGTGGTACCCACCCACGGGCCCGCCCATTAGCCCCAAATCCCACAAAAATCCTTTCTTTTTTCCCTTGCCTCCCTCGCCCAAGGAAATTTAAGCCCGCCCGATGGGCTGCCCGGTTTTTGGCCCGCTAGCCCGTCAATTGGGCTAGTTTGTGGGCCAGGCTTGGGCTTCAATTTATAGTAGGTAGCCCGGCCCGCCCGGCCCGCAAAAAGAAAAAGCCCGATCGGCCCGGCCCGTGGGCGGACTTGGGTAGTGCCTTGGCGGGCTGGGCCAGTGCGGTCCGGCCCGATGATGACCCTTACTTTTAACCACAAAGAAGAAACGTAATACTGTATTATAATTGGGCAATAATTCTCTCATTAAACATGAAGTTGCAATTCTCCCATTAGAGATAATCTAATGGAAGAATTGCAGTTATTCAAGCAACATTTGAGAAGTCATTTTATCCAGATTTCAAATTCAAAGGAAGGCTGGTCTATGGAATTCTGTAGTTAGTTGGGCAATTCATTTTGTAGGGGTAATTCTTTCCAATCTCTCATTTTCAATTTAGTCTTGGCTGCAGTAGTTTATCACATTTGGATGGAGAGAAATTCCCTTATCTTTGGTGGGAGATCTAGATGTGCACCTAAAGTGTTGGATGGTATAAATGAGTACAATAGATCTCGTGTTTATTCTTGGAAAGTGATTCCTAGTTCAGTGGAGAACCAAAGCATGTGTGAGCCTTGGAAACTTCCGCGTAGGGCCTGGTATTCCCAGAGTTTTTGTAGAGTGATGTAGTGTGTAGCTAGGTTGCTTGTACAGTTTGTTTGGAAGGGTATTTTCCCTATTGTTTTGGTGCTATAAAATGATCTATTTCCCAAAAAAAAAAAAAAATAGCAAAATAAAAAGCAAATTAACCTAAATGATAATTCGCCCAACAAAATTTGATTCTGCCTTAAACTCTATTTTGGTTTCGAATTAGCTTGACCTACCTTCTTCTTCTTTTTTTTAATCGAGCTTGACCTTAATTCTTCTACCATAATTTGTTTCTAGTCATAAAGCTTCAAGTACAGCTCAACCCTAAGTGAAGCTAAGAGAGAGAGAGAGAGAGAGAGAGAGAGAGAGAGTAACAATGCTGAATGTATTACTACCTTTTTTGTGTTTTCTCTTGGTTGGGGGTTTAAAATAACAACCAAGGGCCTGTTTGTTCCTGGATATAATTACCAGGGGACTAATAATTAATGAGATGTGGTCGAGATTAGAGATTAATATTGGAAGTGTATTATTGAATTCTGCGCTAGACTTAGGACGGAGCCACGCACATTGGGACGAGTGTGGTCATTTTACGTCATTGATCACTTGCAAAAAAAATTCAAATAATGGTATTAAAAAAATTCAAACTCACAAAAACTATCACATGTGTCATTTCTCTAAATATTGTTTAGGTAATTGATTCTAGGGACATTTTTAGGCTAGCCCCAAAAAGTAAATTTGGACTTAATTTAATTTTGACAAAAATATTTTTTCTTTATTTCAGTCATTTTTTTTTTACTTTTTATGCATTTTTACTATTTTGCCCATTCTTCTTAACTTTTTGTGTACATGTTCATTTTTAGTAAAATTTATATTTTTCGAAACAACTCTTGACCCATATTATTTCGGACAAAAATGTCCTTGGCTATGTGAACTGGTTATGAGAACTGCCAATTCTCATAGCCAGTTAGCATAATATTTCGGACAAAAATATCCCCGTCAGTTCACATAAGCTGAGTTAACATATTATTTTGGACAAAAATACCCTTGAACTATGGCTATGAGAACTAAGGCTATGAGAGTTATATTTTTAGAACCAACACCTGAATCATATTATTTCAGATAAAAATACTCTTGGCTATATGAACTGGCTATGAGAATTGCCAAGTCTCGTAGTCAGTTCTATGAGAACTGCTCAGTTCTCATAGAGAATTGGCTATGAGAACTGACTATATGAACTGTCAATTCTCATAGTCAGTTCTATGAGAACTGCCTGTTTTCATAGTTAGTTCTATGAGAATTGACTATAAGAAGTGACTGTTCTCATAGAGAATTAACTTTCTAAACTAGTTATGAGAACTGGACTATGTGAACTGAAAAATATACAGTTCACATAATCTTATCACACACTAAAATACACAGTTCTCATAAAAAATATACAGTTCTCATAGAAAATACACGGTTCTAATAGACAGTTCTTATGGACAATACACAGTTCTCATAGAAAAATATACAGTTCTCATAAAAAAATACACAGTTCTCATAGACAGTTCTCATGAACAACACATAGTTCTAATAAAAAATACACACGGGAACAAAAATTGAATAAAAATAAAAGATAATCAAAATCAAATATAGTTATAAATGTTATCACCGCCATGTCTTAAAAAAGTAATTAAAGTAAAAAAGTACTCTAGTTCACATAGAAAATAAATTGATTTAGAATTGAATTTTTAACTGCCAAGTCTCATAATCAGTTCTATGAGAATTGCTCAATTCTCATAGAGAACTGGTTATGTGAATTGAGCTATGTGAATTGGCTATGTGAACTGCCAATTTTCATAGTCAATTCTCATAGAGAACTAACTTTGTGAATTGGTTATGGAAACTGGACTATGTGAACTGAAAAATATACAGTTCATATAATCTTACCACACACTAAAATACACAGTTCTCATAGAAAATACACGGTTCTAATAGACAGTTTTCATGGACAATATACAATTCTCATAAAAAAATACACAGTTCTCATAAAAAAAATACACAGTTCTTATAGAAAATACATAATTTTCCTCGACAGTTCTTATGAACAATACACAAATCTCATAGAAAAATATACAATTCTCATAGAAAATACACACACGAACAAAAATTAAACAAAAACAAAAAAGGTAGAGGTCATGTTCGTGTGTGTATTTCCTATGAGAAGTGTGTATTTTTCTCTGAGAACCGTGTATGAGAATTAGCTATGTGAATTGCGTTATGTGAATTGGACTATGTGAACTCAAACTAGTTCACATAGCCAAACTGAAATTAATTATTACAACAAATGCAAGTTCGACGCGGATCAAAAAAAATATGTAAGTTCGACAAAATGCAAATTTCAGGGGCGACAAAAAAAAATGTTCAGAAATTAAATGTTTCCTACTACTCCTCAACAAATGCATTGACACAGCGGTGACCGCTTGTTCATGAATGGAAGAATGAGCGTTCATATCTAGCAAATGAATCAAGTAAGAGACGTTGCCTTCCTTGGAAACCACGGCTGTGGCTTTCTCCTCGTTTTCCAGAAGCTGGAGGAGAGATTCCATATTTCCATGGCTTTCTTTTCAAACTCGACACCGCCGATCTGTAACATGGTTCGGCAACGGAGGGTGGGGCTCGGAGTGGACTGAGAGTGTAATCGAGGTGTAGATGGATTTGAAAAGAATCTGAATCTGGAACCGAATCGAGGTGTGGAGGTTTGGTCTTGCTTCTCTTTGTTTGGATCCTTTGAATCCCAGTCGTCTTATTTAGAGCTTGGATTTCCATTGAGGATCACTGTATTCAATCGCTTTGGCGGCTGTGCTTGTGAATCCTGTTGCGAGTTCAGCCTTGAGATTGGGAGAACCGAGATAATTGTACAGACCAGAGAAATGTGGGATTCTCACCAGAACGATGGAGGTGATCGCCAGTGAGAGCAATTCCATCAAACAGGTGATCGCCAGTGAGAGCAATTCCATCAAACAAGTGCTGGTGTTTTGTTTGGCGGCGTGGTCGCAATTTTGGTAACGCCGGGGATAGGGATGGCAATTGGGGCGGATATGAAAAATTCCGTACCCGATCCCCGAAACCAAACCCCTACACATATTCGCCCCGATACCCGAACGGGGAGAGCAACAAGAAACCATAGCCGAACCATTCGGGGTTCGGGTAATCCCCGAACCAATTGGGTACTCGAACCAAACGACAACTGCTATGGGCAAATCTGAAAATTTTGAACGATTTCAAATTTTTTGGGTGGGTTCTGATCGATTAGAGAAGAGAGAGGAAGTAACAGAGAGAGAGAGAGAGAGAGAGAGAGTATGTTTGGACGTCGCCGGAGTGGCCGATCTCCGGAGCCTTCGATCTGTGTTTGACTGAATATTTTGCTTGAAGACTTTAGAGAAGGTGGGTGGGGGTGTCTCATGTCTGTGAGAGAGAGAGAGAGAGAGAGGGGGACAACAAGCAGCGGTGACTGGTGAGGCCGCGAGGGGGGTTCTCTACAACGCAGAGGCCAGAGGAGAGGATGGGCCAGACGAGAGGATGGGAGGGTTTGAGGTGTGAATGTGTGCTGTCGTAACCCTAATTAATTATAAATAAAAGGTTATCACACTTCAGGCCCTTAAACCTTAAAACATGCAACAATTTGGTCCCTAAATTTATGGACATATGCACTTCGACCATTGGACTCCTATATATATATTGGTTCGGTTCGGTTCGGGGATCGATTCGGGGATCTATTAAACCATACCAGAACCGATACCCGTTCGGTTATCCAAGGCCTCAACCATATCCATACCCATGGGGAATTTTTCGGTTATGGTTCGGAGAAAAACTTCGATTACGGTTCGGGTACCCATCGGTTCGGTTCACTTTGCCATCCCTAGCCGGGGATGAGAGAGAGAGAGAGAGAGGAGAGGTTTATCGTCTTCTTCTGAGAGAGAGAGGAGAAATGGTGAGATGAAGTTCACAATGCGGAATAAAAAGGGCAAAAAAGTCATGAGATAACATATTCAAATCTGTGCAGGTTTGGGAATAATATTCAGGGTTGGGATCAAACCGAGCCTAAAAACCAGGACCGGCCTCTAATTTTCTATTGATTCTATCATCTAATAATTTTGGCTCCACCCCTTACAATTGAACGATAGGATTGATGTCTTTCACAAATAATATTAGATGATTCATATGTTGCACTCTCTCTCTCTCTCTCTCTCTCTCTCTCTCTCTCTCTCTCTCTCTCTCTCTCTCTCTCTCTCTCTCTCTCTCTCTCTCAGGGATGGAAGAGAAGGGGCCGACATTCTTGCCGTTTCGACACCACTCTTGAATGGGACGGACTGAGTTGGCAGGACCAAACCACAGTGGGCTTGCTATAACTCCATTTTGGAGCTTTCGGAGCTAGTCGGAACGTATTAAAGTCCGGTTCATTTCTTTTTTCCCAAATCAACCTTTTGAACTTACCATAAAAGCATATCCATGTAGAGCGGTGCAGAGCGGCCGAATCGATCGCTTATCTCGGCAATCGACGGCTCGAAATTTAACCGAGCAATGAATGGTTCAGATTTATATGCGATCACATTCGATCTGAGCTATCCATGACGAGATTAACGACCAAATCAGCTGCTCTGCTTCCGCTCGATAGAGAGCTGCCAAGTAGCATCCTCGGGTCCCAAGTCCTGCAGTACTGTCGTAGTGAAAGATTGGTAAACATAGATGCTTGGCATGTAAAAAAGTGGTGTATACTTCAAACAAGTCCTCCATCTTAGATTCTTAAGACACATCACCCAAGCAGATTCTTGCGAGTGGTGTAACCATATTAAAGAGGAAGCGTGCCATGTGCTACGTGATTTGCCTCGTGCCCAGGTTTTAAATGGCGTTAGCGGTGCAAAGGCCGACATATCAAATACTCCCTCCGTCCCTTTTTAAATTTCCTGCTTCGTAACTCCAACTTATTAAAAAGACATCATCATTATACTTTTCACATCAACTTTTTCCTCCACTTTCCCTACTTACCCATCATCATTACACTTTTACTCATTAACTTTTCAAAATAAAATCTACTTTTAGGGACAAAATAGACAATACACCAACTTTTACCCCCCTAACTTTACAAAATGGACACTTATTAAGGGACAGCCCAAAATGAAATACTGGACACAAAAAAAAGGACGGAGAGAGTAACACGTAGCGGGAATTGAGTGTAGTTTTCATGTACTTTTTTAAAATTAATTTTGGTGCCCGATTTACTAGAGTGGCTGTATCGTTACGTAGTGGCCTTACAAAGCGGACAAAAAATCAGATACAAAGCAATAAGTAGAAGGAATCAGCCATTACGGATGTGAGTTTTTAGTATTGCCTGTATAACAAGGTGGCATAGTACCGCAGGTTCGAAAAACCGCTAAGTAGCGACGGATATTTAAATCCATGTCGTGCCATTGATATGTGGAATTAATGCTTTGCATTGTTTCCGACTTCCAATGCTCATGTAGATGGTACTTGTGGATAAGCATATATGATCTCTAACCATCCTCTTAGTAATCTAGTTGACGATTGCAGGTTCTTCGTGAAGGATTTAAACTTCGACGATCAAGCACACATATACACACCCCACGCGACGTCAAAAGCTGTGTGGATGCTTTAATTGGTCTTTGACATGCCCATTTCATTGGGGGATCTCGCGCGATCCATATCTTTCGTTACGTACATTGCATTATTTATTTTTAACTTACTTTACGAAGGACTCTAGCTAGCTAGAGGGTAACATAAATAGTCCAGAGATGTTTTTGGTTAGTTATTTTCGAATGTTATTGCACTTTCGTTAATCACAGAGAGAGAGAGAGAGAGAGAGAGAGAGAGAGAGAGAGAGAGAGAGCTATGAAACTTCACTATCACAGCCAGCTATAAGTCGCAAAGTTCCATTTTAGCCTCAGAATCTCCGGTTGACACTACTCTATTTGTCCTGTTTCCACTTCAATAGCGTTGCTTCGATCCTTTCACACACTTATATGGACTATAGGGAATGCACACGTATTTTATAACTAATTATCAATAATCACCTATTCGATCGTCAGAGTAGAACCCTTTCACATTAGAACTTATGCTTTTTGTGATCAAAATGTTAATAATGACGGGTCCTGTCATAAATTAGCATCTCCAACCCATGGCTTCAAATCCTACGTAACACACAAATGATAACTTTTTAGCATCCTCTTTTGATCCAACCCTAAGGTTAAATGGAGCGCAAACTCAACGTGAATTTGACTCCATACCATTGGCTTCAAATTCGTCTCATCATATCCTATCTACTTTTGGCTTTTTTGGATTCAAAAAGTAGATGCTTTATACTTTAATAGGAGTACTAAGAATTCGGCATCATATTAGAGATTGATGAAGGTTTATTTATGTCAAATTTAGAAAAAGGCAAAATGCCAAATAAAGCCTTCAAAAAATTTAGCATCCCCAATTTGAAGCTATATATGGGTTGGAGATCAATTTTCCTAACTACATCAATAAGGTAATGAATAAGATGGTATCCAAACATTTTTTGTGGATAACTCTAGTTAGCTTGCACGCATTTCGATTAATTCTGAAAGACCACTTCCATTGCCACCACTGTGAGGGTTCAATTAAATCTGGTATGAACTAGCCTTGAAGAAGTTGGTAACACAAAAGGGGTCTCAAATTCTAAATTTTAGGGGAGAGCAAACTCCTACATCTCAAATCTTTACCACTGGGCACTGGCAGCTCCACATGGAGCCACGAGTGGTCAATTGAACACCTTTGAAAAAAAATTCTTAGAATTAATGCACGTAATAATTTTGGTTTAGCCATTTTTTGAACACACGATCGTAATAATCTTGAACAAACAGCTCAAAAATAGTTGAACACACAATCCAAAAATAATTCAACACTTAGCCCACAACCCAATTAGGCCCACCAATCCAGGTAATTCATATTTGAACACTTATTACACTAGTTCAAACAAAACTCACAATCATAATGAAAGAAAGGGACAAGAAGAATATATTAGATAAGTATTGTGCTCTGCATTGTCTCTCCATGTTCAGAATCGATAGTTTTAATATAATTTCGTATTCATGACACTACATAACTTTCTTGTTTGATTAGCTTATAGAATTATGGATAACCTTAAAAAAAAATTCAACTATGTTGCAATATTCTGTTAACTTGAACAATATTCTTTGGAATTTTAGTCTATCGTAAAAATTCTCATCATATCATTCTATAAAAGTGTTTATCTTAGAAAAAGTCCGCTCCAACCTATTTATCCCTCCATTCTCAAAACGTTGTCTACTACGCAGTTGGAGAACTTTAAAAATTTGAATTTTTTGTTGACAAATATATATATAGGAGTATATTTTTAAGTTTCTCATTTTGCGTGGTAGATATGTTGTTTTTGTTGAATAGAAATTTTTTTACTGCATTATTTATGCTAATATACGAGGTTTTGTACATATGTTGTTAGTTAATAGATCAATTAGTAGAGTTAAAAGTATTTTCTGAACACCCTACAACATGTTTCTGGAGCCGTCACTGCCACCGGGCCAACCCTTTTTGGCTCGATCGTATCCAACTATGGCGCACGATAAATGAAATGTAAGATGTATTTTTTCATGAACATTATTATGGCAAATGAAAAACAACCAATCTCATAGATTTATATATAATTAAGAAGGAAATGTGAAAAACTCAATAAAAGAAAAAAAGAAACTAATGACAGAATAAATAACAATAAGAAAGACCTGCAACACCTTGTGCAGTTATTTTACCTCATAAATGAATAAAATTAACAGAATTACTTAACCAAATAATAATAATAATAATAATAATAATAATAATAATATGCTGCTACAATTCTAAGTATCGACTGTAGAGTTGGCCACCAGCAGAAGTTATTTTGTACCATCACCAAACTTTGGACGCAAACGGGCCATCCAGAGCCCCACGATCAGTCAAAGTATCAAAAGTCAATCAATCAAACGTTCACAGGCTCACACAGGAACATGAGAGACGATGCGGACGCGCCACCGGCCCTACCACCACCACCGCTGCCGCCCAACCTCTCGTAATAGTCAACGCAAAACAGCGAAATCGAGAGCTCCACCTCGTGCCGCCTCCACACCCTCCTCGCCGCCTCCGCATCACCACCGGCGCCGCTGCCCGACCGGAGCCTCTTCCTCCGCGAGAGCCGGGTCAGCACCGGCCGCAGGCACGCGGTGTAGAGCTTGCGGTACCCGCCCAAGGCCTCCACCACCGGCCTCACGCCGGGGGGCGGCGGCGGAGACACGTGGCGGAAGCAGAGGTTCTCCCAGAGCCAGTTGCTCCGGGCTACGGATAGCCACATGCGGCAGACGCATGCCGCCGCGGCTATCGACCGGCTGTCAAGCCGCTTGAGTATCTCTATGAGGATGTCCATGTTGTCGTTGATGCAGAACTCGGACCTCTTGTTCCCTTTTCTAAGTTCTACTAGTTGCACCATCTTTAATTAGTTTCTTTAGAGAGAGAGAGAGTTGAGAGAGAGAAAGGGGGTAATGGGTATTTGTAGGGAGTGAGGGATGTTGACTTAGAGGGGGAGATAGAGAGGGGGGGGAGGGGGTATCGAGGAGGAGAGAGAATGAGGCCAAAGGAAAAGTTACAAGGTGAAAGGGAGGACTGGAAACGATGCTGAGTATATCAGATGTATTATTAGGGTCATTTATATGGAGTACTTTGTATTGGGTGGAGGGAAATGTTTGTTTTGTTGTTTTTGACGTTTGTTTGAATACTTCAATGACGCCCGTTGGTTGAAGTAAATGTGAACGTTGGAAACCTAGCTATTAGTTCAGCTTTGCATTTGCATGGATGTTAGCTTCTCTCTCTCTCTCTCTCTCTCTCTCTCTCTCTTTTATAATGTGCTTGTGAGCTTGTTTGTATTTGCATGAGGTGGGGGACCTCTTCCGCTTGACCATATAACCTACTGTAGAGGGGTTAAAGCTCACATGTATGTGTGGTGTGGGAAAGAAAGTAATTAATTTACAATGCAGAGGGAGGACAGCATTAAGGTCTAAATACTTACCAAAAATGGCATTAAGGTCTAAATAAGTAAAGTAAATTTGAAGAAATAGGAAACGTCATATCACGGCATCTAATTATATGCCTTTCCAAACATATCCTAAGCATCCTATGTACCTATCCAACCAAATTTTATGGGGTTGGTCGTACGAGAGCATGACAACAAGTAACAAATTTACTCTTTCAAGTTCTAAATTTTTTTAGCCTCAACCGTAGCAAAAAAAAATCCTTGGAATCCTTCTGGAGTTTTGTTCGAGCATTAACTTCAAGACTTTGAGATTAATTGAAAATGCACGTAAACCAGCTCGAACACCCATTTATCCGAACAATAATGCAAAATGGGGACCAACCTAGGCAAAGTGTAGACCTTTTGGATGAGGGTCAGAGAGTAGCCATTTTGGTTGTCTCATGGGTTGGACTTTGGTCTAAGATGGAAAACCCCAAATTCCTATGAGACAAAAAGCACATATTTAAATAGACTTAAAAACAGGGCTTTGAATTGACGTATGATCTTTATGATACCCCACATACCTAGGGGAGAGAGAGAGAGAGAGAGAGAGAGAGAGAGAGAGAGAGAACAGTTGTATGGATGGTTGTTTTGTATTGTGTTGGGGACTTGTTTCTTGGAAATATTTAGAGATAGTCATAGTACATATATGCACTGATTCGGTGAATCCTGTTGGGGGGAAGTTGATAATTGCAAGATTACAAAAAGAACCCCGTAAAATCTGCAAAGAAATCTTTACTCTTTTTATTTTTCTCTCTCTTCAAACTCACTAGCTCCCTCAACCTCTACCATATGTATTTTGTTGTTGTAGAATATGCGCCCCATACTAACAGCTCATTAATACACTTCTAAATCAATGAATCTAAACAATGGATTGAAATTTCAATATGTGCATATATATTAGTTTGATTTTTGGGACACCTTATTAGGTGGATTATTGGTCATAATTAACCAAGATATATATAGTTAACAACAGGTGGATCCCACATCGGAAAATGAATTAAAGGAAAATGAATTGGTATGTAATTAAGGATTCGTGAACATATATTGTATAACCTGAGATTAAATTTTTGAGCCACATGGTTGGGCTATGGATTAGCAGCTCAGCTGGCACGGGTCGTTACACCAACTCTCTAGGTTGGGCTTGGAATATCAGCGTAGAATTACTAAAGAGTTTCTTGAAACGGAATAAAAATATCGATAAAAGATTATCATTCGAGAGTAAATTGATTATCTAAATTTATTGTCCGTTTTTCGACAACTTTATTTGTTCCCAAGTAAATCTCTCAGTAATTCATGATCCACAACACATGAGTGGTACATATGGTGCAACCCCGTTTTGAAAATGCATTAGAACTGGTACATATGGTAGCTAAAACATAGTCGATGCGCACGTAAGCTCACTCATCTGCTTTAATGTTGAGAAACTGCCAATATGGTTAACATAGATTATCCTTTAACCCATGTGACAAGGTGACATTAGACAGCCTGCAATTTCTGGATCCAAAATATTATAGTATAGATTTTCATGATTAGAAGTCAATGACTCGATCGAGATTAGAGGGAACCATTGGAGCTTTCTTTCCACAGCTTCCCCTGAGAGTATTATTATAAGTACTACTAATTTGGAAACAATTATGTGAACAAAAATAAAGAAACAAGCAATAAAAGGGTAAGCAGAAGAAGGCCAAGCAATAAATCTCACAGAGCTAGCCAGCCAGCGTACGTTTTGGACATGATCACAAATCTAACTGCTCTCTTTAGCTCCAAGTGAGCCATTGGGGAATCTGAAGTTTGGAAATTAATTAAAAAGCTTTTGCCCCCAAATGTTTGTATGTATTCTGTATGTTCTTGTTCTTCAAGCGAGAGAATTTGGTTAATTTGGGTATTTCCCTTTTGTATGGGGCACTTTTAGTTTGATTGGAGAGAAGAAATTTCCTAATTACTTACAGAATGTGAATATTTTCACATGAGAGAAACTTATTCACGGAGGGGCCGTGAATAAGTTGTTCATGAAAAACACACGATTTTACTTGTCCGTTTCGGCAATCAACAGTTGAGATATATTTTTAATTTTTGAACGGTAATAATTATCTATTATCGTTAATAGTTTGACTTTAATTTGAATCATCCAAAGCACTTTTAAATGGCCGAGATTGGCCTCTGTAAACTTTATTTATGGAACCTCCGTAAATAAAGATTTTTCCTTTTCACATACATGCACCCAAAATTTACTGCTTCGCGACTTTTATCATTCAAGGGATATGGAGAGACACAAATCTGTCCGGAACCATCCGATGCTCTCATCTGGGAGTCCGGCTCCTCTCCAATCTATAGAGAATTGGAGGATCCTCCAATTCCACCTTATATTGTGACAAGTGGCATCTAATGCATTCAATGGTCAGGATTAAACCATTAACTCCCTTCCCAATTTCAGCTCATCTCGTACTCTACGGACACCCAATTACTCCCTAAATTTCTTAACACCGTCTTCCTCCCGTTAACCCTATTCCCTCCCTCAATTTTCACGAGGCTCTGTTTCCTTCCATCGTCAAAAATAGATTTTCCCACCAAAAAGAGAAACATAGTCGTCTTCCTCACATTAACCCTTAAGGTTTTCATCTCTCCATTACCCATCAACGTGTTCTTTTTAAAACAGAGCATCTCATTTTTGCAAGAAGTTTCTTTCCAACTCTCTTTTGATGTCTGATTTTGTGGAGTTGTAATTCAATTTGTAAGTATTTTTATTTGGATTCATGGATCAGAGAGTGAATGCCTTGGGTGAAATTTATAACTCCTACCAATAGTAGTGCTATGAATTGAATTGACGTTCTTGGATCTGTGCTTGTTTTGCTAGAAAAAAAAAAAAAAAACTCACGAGCTATATAATTTCAGTGAAAGAAACCATGATGAAATTTTTAATAAAACATCAGTGGAAAAAAATCCTCAAGACCTACATAATATCAGTGAAAGAAACCATGCCGAAAGAAACAAAATTACAGATATAATATCATTCAAAGAAATTCTCATGAGGTGATCAGGAGTAAGCCATCACATGAAATTGCTGTAGCTAGAATTCCTCATAAATTCAACTTCTTCAGGATTCATCCATGCTGGTGCCTCATATTTTTCAACATCCTGGTTGTAATTAGTTCCAATTAGCAACACCGAAATAAAGACATGCATTTAATCATAAATGTAGAAGTTTGAGTTAGAAAAGTACCTGAGATAGAATAAAATGGTGGATTAGAAATTTGAGTGGTAGTGACTAGAGAGGAAATACTTCCAATATGCCCATGTCCATGCATTTTTGGAGGTATGGAGTCATTGATAGTTGCATTGGATGGGCAAGAAGTTGACTTGTAACTTGTAACCCTTCAAATTCAGATCAATGGTCATAAGTCATAACTTCATTTGCAGCAGAAAAATCATAACGATACAGAATTACCTTGTATGCATCGACGATAGATTTTGATTGGAGCATCCGACCAGCTTTTGCGTATGGATAGCTGTTATATCATGGCCCTAATTGATGAGCAGCACAAGTTGTAAACCTTTCAAATTTAATCAACAGGTAGATACCAATCTTAAGAAAGATTAAGGACAAAATAACATCCGTTAAAAGTATACCTGAACCACCTCTCTTGCCATTGCAGGACCAAGAAATGACTCCTCATTTGGAACAACTTCTGCTGATCCACCCTTTTTTTTCTTCCCTTGTTTCTCAGTCCAACTTTTTGGTCTTTTGTTTCCCCTGCGAGGAGCCTGTTTTTTCTTAAGTCCTTTTGGCTGAACGGCAACAAAATTTTCCAAAGGAGCTTCATGTGGAGAGTCTTGTCCTTCATTAGTAGACTCATCCATATCTCGTTTGTTCTTTAAGATATCTTCAACATTTTCAAACATCTCATTCATATAGCTAGCTACCAAGGCAGATGCCTCTTCACATTCTGCCGCTCGGGATTCAAGTTTTACCAATTCAGGGCATAACATTCTATATCTATTGGTATCCTTCAATTTATTGTCACCTTCAACCTCACGTCCTTTAAAGTCCTTCATGATTCCAGCCTTCGCATCTCGTGTCCATCTCTTTAGAATATATCTTTCCGGTATGAGCTTAATATCCATCACATCCAAAACCTTTAGAGCATGGCTGCACAATATTCCAACTGCCTCAAATTTACAACAACTGTAGGAAACAATTTGTTCTAAACGGTTGCCTAAGACTTTGTAAGTTTTAGGTTGACCAAGTATCGCAACGGTGTATTCACTTGTTGGCAAACCTTCATTGATACGGTCCTCCATATAAGCTGCTTGGTACACTTCATACTCAGCCTGAAATTTCTCAAATACTTTTGATGTGTACACTTCCCCAGCCTGTGTTAACATCGGTGTGTTCATCTTTTTGCGAGGTAGCTTTTGCCTTAAGTTATACTCAGCTTTCAATTCATTGTACCGCTTGTTGTCGACCTCTCTTTCAAAATGTTTGAAAAATTGAGCTAAGTCGAGGTCTGATTTCAAGTAATGCCTTATGTCAGCATTCAAACTTTCACTTAGCTGTGTAGTTTTACTACCATCACAAAAAGTACTTTTGACATAAGCTTTGGCCCATTTCTCTCTTACTTGAAAAGTAAGTTGTATCCAATTATTACCTTCAAGATCATACTTAGAGACCATGGCATCCCAAGCAGATAGGAATTCATCCTCTTCCAATATATCATTGATGAATGCATGAAGATATTCTGCAAACTCAGAGTCTTCTTCTTTATACAAATATCCAAGATGTTTCATTGCATTCTGCCTCATATGCCACGTGCAAATTTGATGATATGTTTCTGGCATTACCAATGGGATGGCTTTTGCCATAGCGGCATCTTGATCAGTAAAAATGGTCTTCGGCCTTTTACCGGACATGGCAGTAAAAAAAGTGCTAAACAACCATTCAAATGAAGCAGCAGTCTCATCATATAGAAGAGCAGCACCAAATATAATGTCTCTCTGTGATGATTAAATCCAGTAAAAACTGCAAGTGGGCGGTACTCTTTATTCGTTCTATAGGTTGTATCAAAACTTAGAACATCACCGAAATGGCTGTAATCAATAATCATCTTTGCATATGCCCAAAATATGTTGGTGATTTTCTCTTCTACATCTAATTGCACTGCAGAGTAAAAGGAGGGATTTTTCAGTGTTTGCTTCTCAAAATAGTCTAATATAGCTCCAGCTTCCCCGTATTCCAAGTTGGTTTGCCGTTTACTTCGGAGATAATTTTTATGGTCCTGTTGAGTGTAACCGAGATTACCCATTCCACCGGCTTGTTTCCCCATAAACTCATGAGCAGATTTCAACCTAATACCAGAGTCATCAGCAAGATCAACTTCATAAGCCTGGGCTGCAGAAATGTTACGGTGCGACGGCAACATGTGCGCAGTTTCTTCATTTTGAAGGTCATGATTATCTGTTGCATTAAAACTGTAAACCACATACTTTGCCTTTTCTCTATCAAGTCTAATGCTCATGTGCGCGTTACAACCTGTCCTCGTTTCTGCTCGAGGTATTTTAGTTTTATAATCTCTTTGGTCCGGTGCACGAAAACCTTCTTTGCAGCAAACATATTTTCTCGAGGTTACTTCACCAGTTTTTTTGCTCCTATTGCAAAATTCTTTCCGGACACTAAAACCCATAGTGAAAGCATAGTTGTTGTAAAAAGAAAAGGCGTCATCGTCTGAATTGAATTCCAAACCTAGATGTGGTATCCGATCCTCAGAGTCATTGTGCTCCATTGAAGTTTGATTCTACTCCAGGTGTTTGTTCATCCATCATCTAGAGAAAAGATTAGACAATTAGTCATACAAAAATAGAGTGGTCTTGATTATTTACAGTCAATAATATAATGGAAAAACAAAACTTTTTACCTCTTTCTCCCCAACTGACGATCAATCTATTGTAGACGAAGAAATTAGAACAAAGTGATAGTATTAGTATACGATGATTGAAAAACCAGGTAGTGTTTTGGTCTCCATATGTTTCTCTTTTTGGTGGGAAAATCTATTTTTCACGATGGAGGGAAACAGAGGCTCCTGAAATTTGAGGGAGGGAAATAGGGTTACGGGAGGAAGACGGTGTTAAGAAATTTGGAGAGTAATTGGGTGTCCGTAGAGTACGAGATGAGCTGAAATTGGGAAGTGAGTTAATAGGTTAATCCTGATCATTGAATGCATTAAATGCCACTTGTAACAATATAAGGTGGAATTGGAAGATCCTCCAATTCTCTATAGATTGGAGAGGAGCCGAACTCCTCGTCTGGATAGTACTCCCTCCATTTTACATTAAGAGTCTCATACTCTCTCTCTTGCTATTTTTTAAATCAAAAAATCAACTACTTTCGTGTATAATGTTTCAAATTTTTTCACACCGTATTAAAAATCTCGACTTGTATTTTAATTTGGTGGGAAAAAATTCAAAAAATTATATACGAAAGTAATTGATTTTTTGATTTGAAAAATGACACGACTTTTCGTAGTGAACTCTCAATACGAACCAGAGGGAGTATGAAAGATTGGGTACGGAGATGGGCCAATCCCAGTTTCAATGGCCTTAAAATCTTGGGAAAGAGACAGTGAATGATTCCTATTCCGTTTCAGAGTCCGGTGATAACAAAAATGTTGCTCACACAGAACGCAGTTAGGGGCGAGAATTTTGGTCCGGACCTCTTAACATGATTCAGCCCCATTTCCGCTAAAAATTTTACACTATAATTTATTGGCTTTTGTGAAGTTGTTCATACCCAATTAAAACTTGTTATCAAAAGTTAGGTTGTTTCTACTATATAAACTAAAACATCTAACACATTTTCTACAACTTATAGTTCAATGGAAACAAATTTGACGTACGTTTGTAGTCCATAACTTAATACTTAGCGGAAACGCGCCCTCAAATTTAACATAAAGGCTAAGTTTCCCAAAAGTAACACATGCTACATTAATTTTTGGGCAAAATCCAATTCGTTTCTCTAAAAAAAAAAAAGCCTAACATTTGAGAAACAACTTAGCACTTTTACCCAATTCATTTCTCTTTAGTACCTTGGCACTTTTAATTCCCCTTGTAGCACTTTTGGAAAACAACCCCGAAATTGGAGAGGGTTTGGATCTATTATTTTTTTAACACAAACACAAATAGGACACGAACCGACAACAAAAAAATTAAACGGAACTAATCTGGGTTGGACTTTTCCTTAATTCGAGATAAAAACTGATACCTGTTTAATTTTTTTACTTTGTCATTAATTATGTTGAGAAATATATGTCAGTCATTGGTACCTTTATTATTATTGTAGATAAAAAACGCCACAAAAAAAGTAATTGGTTTTTGAGACTTTTGTCTAGCTGTGGTTTTAAGACATTTTGTAATGTCATGATTTGGCTATTGTTGGTTACCTTTGAAATTTATGTGATTGTTATAGGATTGAAAATGTATTCAATGAGCAACGCTACGCTGCCTATGTTTTGGATTCCATGTCGGTTGACGTCATTGATAAAAAAAACATGACAGGCGGGATCTATTTATAAATGCATTAATATGATACTCAAAATATGGTGACAATAGTAGTAGTGTGAAAGATTTTTAGCTAAAGGGTTTAACAGGAAAAGCTTGAACAAGATGATTTTAAGTAGGTCAAGTTAGTGTCAATATATGTAGGATGTTCAAGTTGAAAATGTGTTTTGACGTGAATCCAGATGCTAACCCCTAGATAGAGTGACAAAAATGTATTCGGAACGCTGTGTAAACTGGGTTTCGCTCATCTCCATACCCCATCCTTTCATACTATCCCAAATTGTCATTTTGTGAATCCATTCCATGCTCAGTACCCCATCCTTTCATACCATCCCAAATTGTCATTTTGTGAATCCATCCCATGTTCAGTATAATAGTGATTCGACACGCCTCTAAACCATCATCACAACTCTTTTGTTTTGACCAGCGGGAAGTGTCACTTCCATCGTTGGTCTTATAAAATTTACAACACAAAGAACATATTTGCAAAAAGTTGGCAAGTTGCATTTGATTTTGTTAATGAACTGTTCAAGTGTAAAAAATACTCCTATATTCGCATCGAAATTAAATTCCAAAACCGAGTAATTCTGCATTAACTTATGTATTCTTTCCCTCAACCCAAGCACATACAAGCCCAAAGCTTCCCATCAACCAAACAGGGCTTTAACTAAGGGTAAGACCGTAATTCTATTGAACCACTGTCCCACCCTTCCTCTAGTCTAGCCCCCAAAGCTGCTGCAAATCCTCCCACTCTCCCGCCTATTACCGCCAGCCACGGCGGCGTACCCACCCTTATCGGCAAACCCTATTACATACCAACAATACGCTCCAATGTAGTAATCTATACGTACGTATATATTTTCATATTATCAATTCTGTCACAAAGCTCGTGCCTTTCAAAGAACTATTCAGCCTAGGTCAGTTCTTGCCTCTCTCTCTCTCTCTCTCTCTCTCTCTCTCTCTCTCTCTCTCTCTACATATATAGGTGCATGTATATGGGTGTAGCTATATGTTTGATTAGAGCGAAAGACTTGTAATTTTTGGAATTTGAGATCAGCTTATAACTGACTTGATAGGTCATCAAATAACCCAGTTGATTGCTAAATGTTGAACTCCCACCGATTATGTCGTCCATTTTCAAGTCTGATTGATCAGCAGAAGAAAGACTCCAACTTGGTAAAATTCAAAATTCCAGGGAAATTAGGAGGTAGGAATCTGAATCCAATTCCTTTACCCCATAGAACAATTCTTGACCCCAGAGGCCAAGATCTTGATTATGTGAATGTAGCTCACAGCCACCTTGTCCACTCTGATTGGGCTAAGCTTGATAAATTAGCCCCCAATCTGACACAATTCAGAGTGAAGCACATTCTGTTGAAGATTCAAAAGGACTATGTTCTTTCCCTTGAATTCTTCAACTGGGTGGAAACCCAGAACCCTAATTTGCACACCCTCGATACCCGTTCCATAATCCTTCATATCCTCACCAAGAGCAGTAAATTCAAATCCGCGGAATCCATTTTGAAGAAAATCCTAGACTTGGGTTCGATACATCTTCCCTCTAAGCTTTTTGAGTCCA
Source organism: Rhododendron vialii (assembly GCF_030253575.1). Taxonomy (NCBI): domain Eukaryota; kingdom Viridiplantae; phylum Streptophyta; class Magnoliopsida; order Ericales; family Ericaceae; genus Rhododendron; species Rhododendron vialii. Next base: position 35,219,638 of record NC_080562.1, read on the forward strand.
TACTTAACTCGTATAGATTATGTGATTCCTCACCTCATGTGTTTGACTCGCTTTTTAAGACGTATGCACATATGAGGAAGTTGAGGAATGCCACCGACACCTTCTGTCAGATGAAGGACTATGGGTTTCTCCCGACTGTAGAGTCTTGCAACGCGTACTTGAGTGCGTTGATGAATCTGAATCGAGCAGATATTGTGTTGGCATTTTACAAGGAGATGCAGAGGTCTCGGATTTCACCAAATGTTTATACTTTGAATATGTTTGTCAATGCTCTTTGTAAATTGGGGAAACTTGAAAAGGCTGTCGAGGTGTTTGGAGAGATGGAAAATATGGGATGTGCCCCCACGGTTGCGTCTTATAATACATTGATTTCTGGACACTGTAATCAAGGCCTTTTGAGTGCAGCTATGAAGCTCAAAAATTCGATGGAGAAGAATGGGTTAATCCCAAATAACATTACTTTTAACACACTCATCCATGGTTTCTGCAAGGAAGGGAAATTACATGAAGCGAACAAACTTTTTAGTGAAATGTGTGGTATGGGTGTTTCTCCTAATACTGTAACTTACAACACATTGATACAGGGTTATAGTCAAATAGGTAATGTTGAAATGGGTAGAAGTCTTTTTGAGGAGATGTCAAGGAATGCAGTGAAGACTGATATCTTGACTTATAATGCATTGATATTGGGACTATGCAAGGAAGGGAAGACAAAGAAGGCTGCATATCTTGTTAAAGAACTTGATAGCAAGAAGTTAATCCCTAACTCCTCAACTTTTTCTGCCCTCATTAGTGGGCAGTGCACAAGGAAGAACTCGGAGCGAGCTTTTCAATTGTACAAAAGCATGATAAGGTGTGGTTGTCATCCAAATGAAGATACTTTTAAGATGTTGATATCCACCTTTTGCATGAATGAGGATTTTGATGGAGCAGTCCAAGTCGTGCGAGAGATGCTGGAAAGATCAATGTCTCCCGATTCTGCTATTTTATCTGAGCTTTGCCATAGACTTCGACAATGTGGTAGAGAAAAACTTGTAATGGAGTTATGCAAAGATATCGAAGCTAGACGACTTATGCCAGAGGGTTTTGGGGAAAGTAGAGGCATCCTAGCCTGACCAGAAATTGTGGCAAACAAAATGGAGACTACTTGTAAGGGCTCTTTTTATTAATTTTGCTACAGTTTTTATTTTCTTTTCACCCTTTACTTGGTAGAGAAAAGGCCAACGGTTTTGCTTTATGAGATAAACTTCCAAATTGATAAATTCCTTGCCTCGTTTTCTTTCACTTCTCTAGCATATTCAGTGCACTTTATTCTTTACGAGTGTCCACCCACTAGGTGATTCTTTCTATTTTATTATGCAGACAAACTATGATAACCCCATTTCTGGCCCACCAAGCGAAACCTATGGTTCCTACACTCGCGAGGACCTCCTAGAAATAGAATTTCTGTCTCAAGCTCTACAAGTATACCTTCATTTTGCACAAGTCTCCTTTATTTTGTCATGAAGAAGAGGCTCAGTTTAGGAACCATTGCTTTGTTTTGTAATTGAGCGACCCTTGCCACACTTGCTCCGACCAAATCACCCTTGACCGGAGGCCTTTGAAGAGGACAAAGTTCAATTCTTCTGCCTTTTAACTTCCTTAGAAGCATTTGAATGCTCAGTATTACATGGAAGATGATGCTTGATCTTTTCCTTTCCTTTTCTTTTGCAGAGTCCTATTTATGAAGTCATAAATGGGATGTGGAGACTATTTGGCGAGGTTCTAGAACTTCTATAAAGCGTGGAGATTGATTGATGGGGAGGATGCCATGAAAAGTAAAGATGCCAGTGAAAGATTTGCAGTTGAATATTTCTGTTGTTTTCTTGGAAAAGTAAAATCATGTTGGATCGAGCCATGCCTTTCTTTGGAAATTCTTTGAAAGATGGGTGCTGATATAGCAGCAACTATTTTGACAACTTTGGAGGAAGTGATTTTTGCTTCCTGATTGTTGCTGCAAGTTCAAAGCTGAGTCATCAGGAGGCCACCAATTTTTATACCATTGTGAAGCAGGGACTTGATGGAGTCTAATTTCCTCCATTTTTAGCATTTAGTTTAATGGGCTCATGCTGCATCAAAGCAATGGAATAATTTACTTGCTTAGGTCACTCTTGTACTCTCTCAGCTAAAAGGTTCAAAAAAACAGATTTTGCCTCATACAAGAATGGATTGTTCTGTCTCTTTTATCAGAGTCGTCTTTCTTTGTTAGTTTATTTTTTCCCTGAATGGGCTATAAAGTTTGGTTGTATTAGTTGGATTGTTGTCTATTAGCTTAATCTAGTTTTTTTTTTTTTGATAGGCAGCTTAATCTAGTTATTACAAACTCTCACACAATTGATGTTATGTCCTATTGTGATTCTCATTGTACGCATAAACAATGTTTTCCTACCGGTTTACATAAAAACAAAAAGGTCCCTTTCTTCTTTACCTCGCATCTTCAGAGATGACATAACAGGGTGCCTTTGTCTTGAAATTCATTTTCGAAGTTTCTGGATTGTGCGGTTGACAGTGTATTAAATTTAGGGTTCACATTTCTATAGACAAAGTTTGCAAGCCTGTCAAAGCCAAGAACTGTAGCATCACAACCACAAATATGGGTAAAAGAGGTTGTAATGCCCTTTACTGCTTCTGGTGGCAATCCCGAAAAATCTGGGACAATTATACTTCAAAGTTCCCATAAACCCCTCTCAATAGGTACTAGTGCCATTCAAAATGTAGTTAACTCAATAGCTTCCAAGCGAACCAAGTATAAAAAATACGTTGTTCAAATCTAGTTCAACAGGGAAAGTTGCTAATACAAAACAATTGGTTCTATCCAGTTTGCATTCTGCCTATTGAGTAAGAAGACTTCGAGTAAGACTATAGTTGCATACTACACAATCAGGTTTGGACAAACTAATTCACCGACCAGAATGACACTTTTAGCTTAGCAATGTCATGATTCCTCTTCACAAGCTTCGGCAGCAGATATCTCAGAATCCAATTTGTTCATCAGCTGCTCACTTACATGTTTAGCCACAGATATCATGTCAAGAATAATGCTTGGATCCAGGCCTGCACCGCCTCGTTTAGTCAGCCCACATATGCGCCCTTGCCTGTTTATAGAAACAGAGATAGCAGAGCTCATCTGGGATTCCTCTTCTGATGTCGCATCCACAATATAATGTCTTCCCACCTGCAAAATCGACGTGCACTACGTAAAGACGCCATAAATATTTGCCATGACCCATTTGTGAAAGAATAGAAAGTGTTACCTTGGTTAATGTAACTACGACAGGGACCCCAGATGTGTCGAATTGTAAAAATTCCTCATCGCTAACATCAACCTCTGGTTGTCCATCAGAAGAGGCACTGGCAGCAACATGGACTTTAGGGATTCCAGTATTGCTCAAAGCAGCCTTGAGGGTAAAATAGCATTATCTCAAAATCTACTTTTACTGCTCAGGGAAAGAACTAACAAACAAAAAGCACCCAAGGAAGATGGCCTAGCATAGCGCCTTACAACCAATGCAAGTACAGGTGATAAAAGATTATTTCTATAAACATCTTGACAATCCTTCAACACCGATACAAAGAAAATTAAGAAAAGTAACCATTTTGGGATGTGGCACGTGTATTGATCTTTTACTGAAATATGTGCCACAGAGGAAATGGTGCTAGGGATGGGTTGAAATGACCCATCCAGACAATGAGACAAAGCATGTACTCAAGCTTACATGACCTTAAGATATGGCTCTAAATGAGCCATTCAAAGCAAAATCACAAACTTCCTCTCATATATCTGTCAAGCTAATCTCGATCCAAGCTCCAAAAGATTGTTTTTTCACTCCGCTATGGGATGTTTTTTCACTCCGCTATGAGATGCTTGTTATCTTATTAAGCCAAGCACAATAGGAATACCGTGCATAGAATTAACAAAATCCAGCTTAACAAAACAATGAAGCTCAGATCACTAACCAACGCAGGCCTCTTCAACCCAATGTTAAATCCAATAGACAAAATTCGATATAAGGGTGACCGCAGACTGGGTGAGGAAAGTACCTTGATGGCAGCACCCAAGGCATCTAGAAGGTTTCCATCTGAGCTAACCACGAGACCATCAATATAGAGATCCCAACAAACCTTTCCTTCCACAATTGAGAGAGATGAGAGATCAATTCCACCTCCTGCAACATTGTTCATTGAGACCGCTGCTATTAACTTTAGTCAAGCCAACAATGATAATCAATTGTTGACAAATTGCAGTTTTTAATTGCCTAATGTACTAGCATGCCAGAAAGGAGTAACTGCAACTATTCTTGCTTTGTTGATAGCTTTACCTGCTCCACTTTTTCCACCCAAGAGACATCGCTGAAGAGCTGCCGAGAGTTCTGCTGACAACTCATCACCTCCCCTGCCCTGCTCAGAATGAGTCACATAGACTAGTTACTACCACAAAAAAAGTAAAATCAATGTAAAAATTCTAGAGAAGTCTCATATTCGCCTAGAGGACAAATATCTTGATGCTCATATTCGCCTAGAGGGAAACTATAGTGATGCTCATATTCGCCTAGAGGACAAATATCTTGATGCTCATATTCGCCTAGAGGGAAACTATCGTGATGCTCATATTCGCCTAGAGGGAAACTATCGTGATGCTTTTGTTTGCAACAAAGAATCAAAGAAAGGCATAAAGAACGAAGTCTAAGGGCTTAGAACCCTTCTAGTAATATCACCCAACAAACATGCAGCTTGAGAGGGTGATCAGAAATATATGAAATGTGTACTTGTCTACTTGCTTCCTGCCTATGTACTGGTCCAGAATCTAGGAAATTATGCTATCTGACTATAGCAAGCCACATCGACTCGCAAAAGTTAATTGATTTAAGTGTTCCTTGAGATAAAAATGCTCAAACCCACCGGTGCACAAGCTTTCAACTGGACACTTATGGCAAGTGTTTTTAAAGACAATTCCCAGTGCAATTTTAATAACACAGGAACACCAAGCCTACAAATACTGATGAGTCGATGACACCATGAAAACCAGATTGATCTCAATGTTAAAAAGTAACCTCAAACATTGGTGCCGCCGTGGGACTGCAGTCCACAAATATAGAAACCTTGCCTTTGTCAGGTTGAAACGGGCTTGGTTTTCCAAGTTCAGCCTGCATTTTAATGAATTGTTATGCAGTTCACATTATCAGAAAAAAGCAAGGCCGCAGATAAATAGTGAAAGCATAGGAGACATAAGCAACTTATGTAAATAACATGAAATACCTTCACACTAGCAATAACATCTGTCGCACCCATCTTTACTCTTGCCGAACCATTGGCCTGCAGGGAAGCCATAACAAGCTAAAATAGTGCATTGAAAAGGAAAAAAAACTAACTAAAATTCTACTACTTGCCAACCAGGAAAGAATAGGTAGAACTAATGCAAAGGAATGCTTGACCTGTGGTATATTTCCAGTTTCCACGGATATGGGACGGTAAGTTAGTCGTTTACGACCATCGGAACGAAGATCTTGAGCGATTCCACCCTGTATAAAATGCTTTTCTCCAATAGATAGTCCCACCATTCCTGCTAATGCGTGAACGTGTCAGAACCATGCATGGGGTAGATAGGAAGCGTTGACAAAATAAATGGGGCAACACATGTCAGGAAAGAGAAAACAACTATGAGAAAAGACTATGGGGAATGGTGAATAAATGTTGATGACAGCTGAGTACATTACAATGAAACCGGGGAGAACTGAATGGTAAGAAGAAAAAGATGTATTGAAAGCAGAAAACTACGAACACATAATGTAAAACCCCTAGAATATGGCAAACTTTTGGTTAAGTAAGCATGGAACTGCAAGTGCAGCTCATCCTCGGCAGAATAAACTTCTGTAAAATGAGATGCATTATGATGTCTATTTTGGGATAGAAGACAACCAAGTTATTTTATATTCTAAATATAGGATTCCACTTTTGCAGATAATAAGATTAAGGATGTGTTTGGCAAAAGTGGAAGGAAAGAGAAAAGAAGGGAGAAATTATAAGGAAAAATGTTGAGAGAAGAGATCAAGTAAAGAGAAGGGATAATTTTCCTTTCCTCTTCTCAAATAAGGAATCAAACAAGAAGAGGAAATTTCTTCCTTTCCTTTTCTTTCCCTATTAAAGTTCTGGCATGTAACCCAATATCAAGTGAAGTGATTTTTTCTCAAAATAACGTAATAGAAAGAAGGTAAAGCAATAACTCAATGATCATAGACTACAACTTCAAGCTGTAAAAGCCAAACACAACACACTTACACGAAAACTTGGTGATGTCAAATTCACGTAATGACACTGAAGATTTCCGGAACACTAACAAGAACTCAGTAATCCAGTATAAAAACAGCTAATAAAGGCCAAATGCTACCAAAGCTCCTAGTGCGCCTATGACCCTTTGGACACTTTGTACTAGCAGAACCGAATTCCTCTTCATAATGTGATCAGGGCGAAGTGTACGTTTAGTAGTCAGGGACGTACTTACCAATAAATGATTGTCATGCCCCAAAGAAAGGAACAACATATTCAATCATTCTCAAGAGAATGAGGAATAGTTGTATGGTGAAGATAGTTGCTACCCATCAAAATCTTCACCTGAGAGTGGCAAGCCTCCTAAAGCACAAGCCAACTCAGCAAAGCCTTAACCATTGATGTGAAACCTGTACCATTGAGTGAACCCGAAAAAGGGACTAGGTCACAGGTTTAACTCTCGGGTCATCCAGATTTAAAACAGCATAGCTAATTCATACGTATACTTCAAGAAATACCAACATATGGAATATCTGAATATCATAATTAATGTTACGAAATCTACACAAAATCCCTAAAAATTACCAAAAAAGAAAAACACTTGGTTGATTCCCTGCACCACTACAACAGCTCGACGACACCATTACAGCAGCAAAAAACACTGGACCCCAAACATAAATTAACTCCATAGCCTCCAACCGCAGCACAAAAATTGCGTTTTCACTACTATCAACTGGTATATTCCCACCAAAAGAGATCAACAACAACAATTACGGTCGCAAAAGACTTGACCAAATAACAATTTAAGCCCATAGACTCCAAGCTCAGCAAAAAGAATGATTCTTTCAATACTAGCATTTGGTATCTTCAATTGACTAATTACAGCACATCAATTCATGCAGCATAGCAGTATAACAGCAGTAGAAGGAACCCAAAACGATACATGGAAGAGAAAATAGTACCTCAATGACTTTCCAAGTAATAGAGAACTCTGGTGCTGGAATCTACGCTTTTGTAGATTTTTTAATTTAAATCTGGAGTCCAAAAAAGTATCAAAGAGAGCAATTTAGTTTGAACTCAAAGAGGGTAAGGAGGCCATAAGTCTAGAATATTCAATTTGAAACTAACACTGTGTTTTGGAACTAGATAATGGAACGGAAAAGAAAGGAAAATTAGAAAAAAATTCTTCTTGGTTATTGGAGAAAGAGAGAAGAAAACAGCAAAACATGAAGTACCGAAGGTGGGTTTGAATGACGAGAGGAGGAGGAGGAGGAGAGTGGTGGTACCTGGTTCGCCGGCGGGGTGTGGGCGCCGCCGTGTTCTGCCTTCGGAATAGGGTAGGGCCGGCTGGCTGGAGACAGACAGAGACAGAACCCGCAAGAAGGCTGCGGATCCAATGATTTCTTCATTCAAATTGGCCCATCCCAATGTCAAATCTTGGGTTTCCTCTTAACCCAGCTGGAATTGGGCCTCCAGCTCCAGGCCTCAAAAAAGTATTCTCACCGGTTCGTTCGTTTTTGTTCGGTACTGTAGCGATATGATTGCCATTTCATTAACTACTTCCTTCTCCCTAATTTCTTTGAAGAATTGATTTTAACACTTCTTTTTTTTATTTTTTATTTATAACAACACTCTATTTTTTGAATTTTAGAGTTGAAAGTGTATGTATTTTTTTTTGCTAAAAGACCAAAAAGAGAGTGTGAGATATTAAAAAAAGGGAGTGTAGAAATCAATTCCCATTTATTTCTTTTGTCTTTTTCATTTTGGTATTTTTCGTTTGATTTTTCTAATTTTTTTTATTCTTGTTATATATTTTTTGGATTAATGATCTTGACAATAGAAATTTAAAAAGTTAGCAAAACTTGTGACTAGAAGCAAAAAAATTCACCAAAGACAGAAAAATACCAAATTATTGTTTTCTTTTTTGTTTAAGGTGTCGTCTTGTATGATTTTTTTTCAACATTGGTTCACATTTTTATACTTTCATGATTTCTCTCATCGAAGCGAATGATTAATCTCAAAAATTACAACGAGAAGCTAAACGAAAAGTAAAAAATACCAAAAAAATACTTGACAAAAAACCTAGAATACATTACCAAACTTTAAATTGAAGCGGATTTATTTCACCACTTTCAATAGGCAGCTGCTAATGCCACGAGAGATATTTCTAATGCCACGAGCATTATAACATTTTACCATTTTTACCCTTGCAAAAAAAGCAAGACTCCTTCTCTCTCTCTCCAGAGATCCACGCCTCATCTTCTCTCTTCTGGTTATTTTTCAAATTCAACCACAATAGTCCTTCGCATCAACGACCACTCGTCGAAGCCGATTGGAAAGCTTAGGAAACATGACAATTGGAGTTCTTACTTGGGGCTTCTTACTTCTAGGGAGATTTTGATATCATTGCCTGGGTTAGAGGGGAGGCGGCGGGGTTCGGTCTCGTTATGGCAGTCCGTGGTCAGATTTTAGCAACTGTATGAAGCAAGAAGATTGGGTTTTGCTTAGCAATTTGGGGGTTTAGGGACGGCCGAATGGAAGTGGGCAAGGTGAGATGTTTCTAGTTGCCCGTCCAAAATTGGGGGTATAGGGATTGCCGAACGGAAGTGACTGTGATGACGAAGTTTCTTGACACCAGTCAAATTTTGACATTGGTGTTTTGTTATTTGTATTGTATTGAATTATTGATGCTTGGGCCTTGGTTGCACATCTTGATTCATGTGTGGACATGGGTGCAGCGAGGGAGTGAGGTGGTAAATTCCACGGCTTGTTTCGGTTCTTCATTACGATTTCAGTTGTGAAGAAAAGTATTATATTGGCCTGGTGGGATTTGAATTGAACGCGGAGCGTCCTAGCTAGGAAAGGGCGTTAGGGCCATGGATGAGAAAGAGAGAGAGAGAGAGAGAGAGAGAGAGAGAGAGAGCAGGGAGAGAGTCTTTTATTTGAGGGTAAAAAGGGTAACTGGAACAAATGTGTCGTGGCACTAAATAATTGTGTCGTGGCATTAGGGCCCTCCCTTTCAATATGGCAACTGCACAAGAAGAAATACATACAAAAATAATCAGCAACAACGTACTCCTATCTACATTAATAACAAAAATAAGGGTTTCAATGCGAAATGTGATGGCTCCATCCCAAGATATAAGAAACCAAAATTGAGTTCGAAAGGTGGGAAACACAACTCTTTTTTCCCTTGCTACAAAAGTTTATTAACGTGTATTTTGAATTAAATGAGGTAAAAATAAGCACAAAATTTCAAACAAAAATTTTAAAATATGCATTAAATGAACATCAACAAGTTTTAGAATGATTGAGAAAGTTTTGTTAATGATTTTATTTCAAAATATGTCTCCCATATGGTTAAAAATAAAGAGAATCAAGAAAGAATAGCTCAAAATAGACAAACAACTCGTAAAACAACTAATATAAATGCACATATAATGAAATTCAGGCATGAAACAAATTCTATATGTGTATTTTTGAGATATATATGCAAGCGTAAATGTTTATATATTAGCACACTTTCATAATTATACTAATTTATGTAAAAAAAAAATATAAATTATTTTAATTTCGAGTGGGGGCATACATTCGAGTGGAGGCACGTGCCCCTTTAGAAGTATTGGCACAAGTAGAAATACACATCGGTGGAATCACTATGAAACACAAACTTCGGCGACAATCAAGCTTTGATGACAACTCATCGACGTTCCGCAACTCGATCGATGATTGTTGGCGATGTGACAGTGGTTAATTTGCATGCTGTGTCAGAGAAACGGAGGGGAATTTCAAGTTTGTATTGGTTAATTTACATGCTGTGTCAGAGAAACAGAGGGGAATTTCAAGTTTGTGCGGGGGAGCGCACGCGCTATTTTGTTCACCCGCTTAAAGCATGGATGAACATTACTCACTTTGCGTAGAGTCCATCCCAAGTTTTACTTTAACGATCATAAACAATCCACGCAGTATGTTATAAACATATATGTGTGGTGGTGGGCAGTCTAAGTTGGTGGCGTGGTGGCGGAAGGCTTGTTGCAAAAATGCACTGTGTTAGGGATAGGGTTAGGGTTTTGGGTTTTCTTTGGACTAGGCTTCATCGCTTTATTTGGGTTTATTTGCCATTTTTCTAGGGCTTTGTCCCTTATGGGGTGTTAATTTTTTGGGCTTCATTGTTGTATTAATTTGGACTCTTAGGCCTTTGGGTGTTATAAGCTTTGTTTACACTTGGCTGTATTTCAACTTTTGGTTTGAGTCATATTCTCTTTTTTCTTAATAAAATGTTACTATTGCCTATATATATATATATATTTCCGGCTCAAATGGACTTCCTACCAAATCTCCTTTGAAAATATTCACCAATTTGCTTACTCTGAACAAAAAACTGTACCTATTTCGATTTGTGCAAATAGGGGTGTGTCAATCTAGCTAATGGCCGGAGTACAATATAAAGTACTACATGAGTGTTACGTACCTATCAGAAAGATATCTAGCTAGCTAGCTAGGGAATTGAATTGAATTAAGCTGCGCCTGCGATCTATCGTGGTCCCAAACCTCGATCGGGGAACTTAGGCCATGTGAGTGAAGCATCCTAGCTTTCTTTCTTTTCTTTACGTAGGCAAGAAGAAGTAACCGGCCGTATTATGCGGCGTATTAATTAATTAGGCCATTTTCCATGGCCTTGTCAATCTGAAACAACCATTAAGAAAGCAATGGGACGTACAGGATCCATTTCCTCTCCGGATCATCTCGCCGTGATCAATATCAAGTCGAGAATTGTCGACAATGTCACCCGAGTTTGGAGCCCCGGCCATTATAGACACTATTAGTGGAAACAATATAAGTGAGGTGACAAACACTATTATTATTAGTGAAAAAAATATATATTTGATATCTAATGTTTGCCACTAAAGTATAAAATCATTAGTGACATATACAGAAATACGCCACTAACATATTTGGCCAACTTTTTGTAAAATTAACACAATATAATTTTGCTAGCATAGTGATTAAGACTTGGGTGGTGCTCTGCTCCTTGAGGTTGAGGGTTCCAAACTCACCAAGAACCATTTAACACGAATCATGTGGGTGATGTGTTGGTGCCGCGTGGCAATGACTTGGCGGCCACGTGGATGATGATGTGGCGATCACGCGGACGATGATGTGGCGATCACATGGATGATGATGTGGGTGAGTGATGACGTGGTAGCCAAGTGGATGATGATGTGGTGATCCACGTGGATGATGAGGTGACGGTGATGATGTGTTGGACATGTGGACAATGATGTGGCAGCCACGTGTAGGAGTATGAGGCAGTCCAAGCGGGCGGTGATGTGGTGGTCACTAGCTTGGGCGATGATGTGGTGTTGACATAGACTATGACGTGTAGCCACATGTCGCATAAAATATATTTATTCTTCTAAGGAAAGAAAAACTTTTAGTGACAACATTTTTTAGTTTCTGCACCGAAATAATATAGTTTTTTGGTGGCAATTATAGTTGTCACAAGAATAACTTATGACAACTCTATGACAATAATAACTCTATGATTAATTTATGGGGAAATTACATATCAGTGGAGAAAGGGGTAAATAATGCCCAAGTGATGGAGAGGTTTTTTCAAAATTCCATAAATATGGAACGGAGGAAAAATAATTCCCCAAACATGAAACAGAGGAAAAATAATTCCCCATACATGGAGTCCGAATCTGGATCTCCTAAGTTGCCCTTTCCATGAATTTAAGTTGCCCCTTTTATGTACCTAAGTTGCCCCTTCTATGAATCTAAGTTGTTCCTTCTATAAATTTCCTGGGTATTCAATTTCTTGAGTATTTCTTCCATTTCCTTACCATTTCTATTATTTTTTGAGAAATTTGGAATCTGGGTTACTTGTAGTGTAACGACCCTGAATTTTGGTGAATAAAAATTTCGTTAAATATTTGAATTTTATTTAAATTACTTATTTTCTCTTGAGTGTTATATGATTTCTTGTTAATATTCGTCGTAGTTAGATTTTGGTCCTTGGTTAAACTCTCGACTAGAAAAACCTACGTAGTTAGTTTCCAACCGACTACTTGGAGGAACCAAGCAACCGACTTACCTAGTTACTAGATGAACCTTTTGGACCTTTTGAAACTTTTGAACCTTTGCCTTTACCCATTGGTCCATAATAATTAGGGTAATCTTTGTCCATTGGACAATAGGCTTTCCTTTAAAATATTTTGATAAGTACAAAGATATAATATTTTAATGGGTTTATAAACTCATGAGCAAAGTACATTTATTCTTTGTTTATTGGGGATTCTCCCACCCCTCCATTATCCATTGGTTGATAACCACAAGGGTAATTTTTGTCCATTGGATAATAAACTTTTTATTATAAAAGTACATGTAGTCTTTTTCAAAGACTTAGTTTAATATTTAAAGTACTCTTACCTTATTATCATTTGGTTATTAACCGTTAGGGATTTTATTATCCATTGGGTAATAGCCTTATTCTTTCAACCAAGTACATGAATCTATTAAACTAGTCTTTTTCTTAAAACCCATGTGATGAAGTATTTTTATTTTATTATAAAAGTACTTAGTAGCCTTTAAAGCCTAAGATTTTCTTAAGTACCCTTTTATTATTTTATTGGAGTTTTGTACCCAATTGAATTTGTTTAATGGGAGGTGTGATCTACCTAGATTACAAAATACCATAGTTTATTTATTTAAAGGGGCATGTGCCTAATTGGATTTCTCTAATAGGTATTTGATTTTAGAAATCTTGTACTTTGTACCTTTCTTATTCTTTCTTGCATTTGTATATATATATATGTGTGTGTGTGTGTGTACTTGAAAGAGAGAGAGAGAGAGAGAGAGAGAGAGAGAGAGAGAGAGAGAGAATGCCGAGAGAGAGAGAGAGAGAGACCCGAGAGAGAGAGAGAGAGAGAGAGAGAGAGAGAGAGAGAGAGAGGAGGAAGGAGAAAGGAAGGTTGGTTGTACCATATTTGATCTTTCCTTGATCTTTGTTCATCCTTGGAGAATCTTTCTCCTAACCAAACATAACTCTCCATTGTACTTATGATTTGTTTAGTACCCAAATCTTGTACCATTGTCTCCTATCCTTCCAACAAATCTCCCATAGTCCAATCCAAGGACTAAACCTAGCCTTGCAAGCTACCTTATTAGGCCTTAGTCTTTTTATGCCTAATGACAACCTATGATGAACTATTATGACACAATCCTAGCCTTTATTAGCCTTAGACCTTGACTACAAGCTAAACCTAGATTATAATTACCTAGATTCACCTAAAAAAGCCTAAGATCTTAGTTGATTACATAGCCTTACTCCTAAGATTTGGATTGGACAAGCTATGACTTGGTTGAAAGGTTGATTTGATGACTTAATGGAGCAAATCCATGGAGGATTTAGAGAGAGAGAGGGCCGGCCTTGTGAGAGGGGAGAGAGCCAAGAATTTTGCCTATAAATAGCACCCCATGTTTGCCATTCAACTCACACCTTCACCTAGCAACTTCTCTCTCTAGAAAAATCTTGTTCTTTCTTTGTTCTTGTTAGTTCTTTCTTTGTTCTTGAGTTGTTCTTGAGTTCTTCAAGAAACTCAACCTAAGCCGCCACTAGACCGCCACTCGACCACCCTCTCGATCCAAAAGTAGTAGTAGTAATAGTCAAGTAGAAGTTTCGAGAGAAACCTTTCTCTTTCGAAGCTACCGGAGACCACCGTAGGAAGTTACTCCGCCCTACCACCGACGTACTTTCCGTAGCCGACCTACCGCCAAGAAGTAAGGTAGAATACCTCTACTCACTTTCCTAAGTATATGTAGTTCATCCTTACGTACTTATCGTTTGTTTATAAGTATTCGTATTTTGATCTTTAAGATGATTAATGCATATATGAATTGCTTGTATTACTTGTGGTGTGATTAAGCATAAGTGATTTCACTCCAAAGACGTCCGTACATGTGGCGTTGTGCTTTGAATAAAGCATAAGTGATACACTCCAAAGGCGTCCGTACATGTGGCGTTATGCTATAAGTAGTAATTGAGTGTGATGAGTAATATAGAATTGGATGATCTTGCTAGGATGATTCTTGCTTACGTTTGTCCTACCGCGGAGTCTTTACATGTAAACGAGACACGAAAATCGAGAAAGTAGAAACATGACACCTAGAGTGTGGTTAATGGAAGGAAATGTTTTTCGAGGAGAAAATATTTTGAAACAACATAATGACCGATTTTGAGTGGCACTATGTGAGTTGTGTGTGTGCGTGTATAAAAGAAATATTTGAAAAGAGTGAAAAGTTTTGAAATCCGCAATGTGGCCGGACTTGCCCATTGTGTGAGGTGTGTGTGTGTTCCAATGGGAATTCGGGAAAAGCGGAACCATTGTGAGGTTGTGTGTGTTCCAATGGGAATCCGGGAAAAGCGGAACCATTGTGAGGTTGTGTGTGTTCCAATGGAGATCCGGAATAGCGGAACCATTGTGAGGTTGTGTGTGTTCCAATGGGAATCCGGGAAAAGCGAAACCATTGTGAGGTTGTGTGTGTTCCAATGGAGATCCGGAATAGCGGAACCATTGTGAGGTTGTGTGTGTTCCAATGGGAATCCGGGAATAGCGGAACCATTGTGAGGTTGTGTGTGTTCCAATGGAGATCCGGAATAGCGGAACCATTGTGAGGTTGTGTGTGTTCCAATGGGAATCCGGAAATAGCGGAACCATTGTGAGGTTGTGTGCGTTCCCTTGGGAACCCGGACCGGCGGAACCATGGTGAGGTATGGCTTGGTTATCCGCGGAGAGGAGCCAATGCAATTGTGTGCCAATGGGAACCCGGCGCGGCGGAACCATTGTGAGGATACTCGGGAGACCGGCGCGGCGGAACCGAGGTTGGGTGTGTTAAAAACAAATTTTGGTTTGAAAGGAAATGTTTTGGAAACCGCAATGTGGCCGGACGTGGTAGCCCATTGTGTGGAGTGTGTTTTGTGTGTGTTCCAATGGGATCCGGGAAAAACGGAACCATTGTGAGGTTGGGTGTGTAGCTTGGTTATCCACGGTACGGAGCCAATGCAATATTGTGTGAGTTAAACAAATGATTTTTGAAAGATTGTTTTGTAAGTGAAAATGTTGACACGGTCTACGATGAGTCGCGTAGGAGAAAACTCTGAAATCTTGGACACCAACGATAGTTGATTAACGAATGTGGATGTGCCATTGTTAAGCTGCGTATATATGTATCATGTGAAAATCGATGTGTTATTATTTTCTGTTGTTTTAAGTTATGGGTTAGCGGGTATGGGATTACTCTGCTGAGCTTTGTAGCTCACGGTGTTGCCTTTTGGTGACCCTGACATATTATATCGGTGGTGACGCTGGTATAATGTGTCAGACTTTGTAGATGATCAGGGTAAGCAGATCACCGTGGAGGCTTTGGAGCTGAGGAGCTGGCAAGAATGGAGGAGCTGAGGAGCTGTAGTTAGGAACCCTAGAATCCCCCTCCGTTTATGTAAATATTGAACTCTTGAGAGAGTTTTGTTGTAATAACGAGCCAGACTCCATTTGATTTTATGAATAAAATGTCCTTTTAACGTACCTAAAATTCAGGATGTTACAGATTTTATCAATAAATTGTCTTCTTAACGTACCCAAAATTCGGAGCGTTACATGTAGATTTGCATGAAACGGACCAACTGAAATTCTCTATGCATGAAACGGAGGAAAAAAATTCCCAAAACAAGAAGTCGGTTTGTAGTCAAATCTGAGTTTGAACCTAAGTTGCCCCTTCTATGAATTTAAATTGCCCCTTCTATACACCTAAGTTGCCCTTTCTATGAACTTAAGTTGCCCCTTAATTAGCTAGTAGCATAACTTCTTCACATTTTCAAGTAAAACCAAATGAGAAATTTTAAGTGGCAATTCCTAAAATCTAAAAGCAAAAGTATAAAGTGGATGCTAGAAAACATATATCTTATTTTCTCTATCATTTCTCTTTCTAAAAAATTAGCCAAAATACACTAATCTCAAAATACTTTAAAAACTCAAATCTACAAATAACCCAGATCTCAAATTTCTCAGAAAATAATAGAAATGGTAAGGAGATTGAAGAAATACTCAAAAAATTGAATATTTACGAAGTTCATAGAAGGGACAACTTAGGTTCATAGAAGGGACAACTTAGGTCCATATAAGGAGCAACTTAAATTCATAGAAGGGGCAACTTAGGTTCAAACTCAGATTTCACTACAAACCTAGTTCATGTTTTGGGAATTTTTTTTCCTCTGTTTCATGTATGGAGAATTTCAATTGGTCCGTTTCATGCAAATCTGCAAGTAACCCAGATCCCAAATTTCTCAAAAAATAATAGAAATGGTAAGAAAATGGAAGAAATACTCAAGAAATTGAATACCCAGGAAATTCATAGAAGGAGCAACTTAGGTTCATAAAAGCGGCAATTTAAATTCATGGAAAGGGCAACTTAGGAGATCCAGATTCGGACTCCATGTATGGGGAATTATTTTTCCTCCGTTTCATGTATGGAGAATTATTTTTCCTCCGTTCCATATTTATGAAATTTTGAAAAAACCTCTCCATCACTTGGGCATTATTTACCCCTTTCTCCACTGATATGTAATTTCCCCTTAATTTATGTTACTACTATTTACTGTTATCAACATAGTGACAACTCTATGACAATAATTTTCATTGCTACTAAAACCCTTTGGTGACGGCTTTTTATTATTTAATGACAATTTTTTATCGCCGTTGAAAATTACTACTAATGTTCTTGTCGGACAAAGAATGTGGAAAAGAGAAACTTTCTACAAATAATTTATCGCTCCAATCAAGATAAAATGATGCGTCGTCCAGCTTGAATGACATAACTAGATTGACACATACCCCTAACCAATTACATGATGCTCTCCAATCCGAAAGGTGCATTGTTGGCAAGCAGCCAAGACGTATCAAGCACCCCAAACGAAAAAATTATGCCAAAAAAACAAAACCCCTAATTGCAATGCATCCTCAAACCAAAATCTGAATGAAAAATAAGAAGATAAGCACCTACTCAAATTTTTTTTAAAAATTATTGAACGGCTCAAATTTTCCTTGTGAAACCCAGACTCCACAAGACCGTCAGTGCAAAATCCGGACAAATCCAATCGGTGGACGTAGGTTTCTCGAAAAGGAATACACAAATAGTTGGGGCCCATTATCCACGGGCCAGTACTTATAGCCAGAAAGACCTTTTATTGGAATGTGAGCAACCAATCAGGCAATAATGTGCCACAACCACCCACAAGGCCTCCAGCATACCCTATAAATACAGCACGTTCAGCACAAGACTGCTTCATCGTATCCTGCTGCATTGCGCAAGCGATTCCTTGCAGATCAGTCACCCGATCAAAATGTCTAAGCAGAGGAGGTCATCTCTCTCTCTCTCTCTCTCTCTCTCTCTCTCTCTCTCTCTCTCTCTCTCTCTCTCTCTCTCTCTCTCTGTTTTAAGCTTTGTATGCTCGTTTATTAATGTTTGGTTTCAGATTAGAAGGGAAGGTTGCAATAATAACAGGAGCAGCCAGTGGGATTGGGGAGGCAGCTGCAAAACTATTCGTGGAGAATGGAGCGTTCGTGGTGGTGGCTGACATTCAAGAGGAATTGGGTCTCAAAGTGGTGGCTTCCATAGCAGGCCCTGATGTCAACAGAGCTATTTACAAGAACTGCGATGTTACGGTGGAGAAGCAGGTGGAAGAAACCGTGGCTTTCGCTATCGAAAAATACGGCACCCTCGATATCATGTACAGCAATGCTGGGATCCTGGGTCCAATGGACAGCATCCTAGACATGGACATGGAGGAGGGCTTCGACCGAACCATGGCTGTAAATCTAAGAGGACCGGCATTGTGCATAAAGCATGCTGCCCGAGCCATGGTTAAAAGACAAGTAAGGGGATCCATCATTTGCACGGCCAGCACAGCGTCCGTTCTGGGAGGGATGGGTCCCATATCTTACAGCAGTTCGAAGCACGGCCAGCACAGCGTCCGTTCTGATGAATCATCCATTTATGTCAGTGGTCATAATTTAGCCGTTGATGGGGGTTTCACTGTTGTTGATAATTCCATTGCTATGATCGCTTCGCAGATGCTAATGAAGCAAAAGCAGTGATCGGCATGCATATATATATATATATATATATATATATATATATATATATATATATATATATATCCCAGTTGCTTGGATTACATTTTTACCAAGTTTAAGCTCTTGATCTATTACTAGATCATGCAGTTTTATTATCACAAGAAGAAAATAATATATGGGTTATAGACCATTTCTAGTTTCCTTGTGGGTTCTTGGCTTTCCATGTACTTTCAATTAAACTTGTGTGAGAGTTTTATTGATGAAACAGGGTGTACAATTTAATCACTGAAAACACGAATTCTCTTTCCTTTGATCGATTTTGATTCTTTTTGGAATAATTATTGATCTATAATAAATATGGGAAGAAAAAATTCAGTGGGAGAAAATGCTGTCGAATATTTTGAATAGTAATGTTAAGAGATATGTAAAAAAAGAAGAGATTGATGAAGCCATTTTCCCTGAAGCGATACTTAATTTGTTTCACTCCTTTCATTTATACTTTAAGCACGATTTCTATAATAAATACTTCCTTGACTACTAGAGAGGGCTTAGTTCGGACTCAGGGGTGCTGTATATGGAAACTTTATATCAATTTCAAAATCAATTGATAATGAGTGGAGAGGTCCCAGATGTTATTAAGTGATTACTCATTCCACTCCCAAGCAATGTGTGATTCAATTCCTTAACATCCCCCCTCACGTGCAGCCGCGTTTGAGGTCTGTCTCGTGTGGCCACTATTTGGGTTCTATCATCGTGTAGCCTTTGTGCTGGTCTGTCATCATAAGGTGTGGATTGTTAATTTTTAAAATGTGAGGTGGAACGGATCCCGCTCTGATACCATGTAGAAACTTTATATCCATCTCAAAATCAATTGGCAATGAGTGGAGAGGTCCCAGATGTTATTAAGTGATCACCCATTCCACTCCCAAGCAATGTGGAATTCTATTTCCTTAACATCCCCCTCACGTGCACCCGCATTTGATAGGACCCAAGCAATGTGGCTGCACGATGATAGGACCCAAAAGTGGCCACACGTGATAGACCTCAAATGCGGCTGCACGTGAGGGGGATGTTAAGGAAATAGAATCTCACATTGCTTGGGGGGATGTTAATGAAATAGAATCTCACATTGCTTGGGAGTGAAATATGTGATCACTTAATAACATCTGGGACCTCTCCACTCATTGCCAATTGATTTTGAGATGGATATAAAGTTTCTACATGATATCAAAGCGGGGCCCGTTACATCCCACATTTTAAAAATTAACAATCCACACTCCACGATGACAGACCAGCAAAAAGGCTGCACGATGATAGGACCCAAAAGTGGTCACACGTGACAGACCTCAAACGCTGCTACACGTGAGGGGGGATGTTGAGGAAATGAATCCCACATTGCTTGAGAGTGGAATGGGTGATCACTTAATAACATATGGGACCTCTTCACTCATTGCCAATTGGTTTTGAGATGGATATAAAGTTTCTACATGGTATCAAAGCGGGGCCCGTTCCACCCCCACATTTTATAAAATTCACAATCCACACCCCACGATGACAGACCAGCAAAAAGGCTGCACGATGATAGGACCCAAAAGTGGCCACACGTGACAGACCTCAAATGCGACTGCACGTGAGGGGGGATGTTAAGGAAATAGAATCCCACATTGCTTGGGAGTGGAATGGGTGATCACTTAATAACATATGGGACCTCTTCACTCATTGCCAATTGATTTTGAAATGGATATAAAGTTTCTACACTGTAGTGATGGGTAGGATTTGTAAAAGCTCAGATTATATCCAACCGTTCATTGTCGAATCAATGACCCTTGTGCGGAGTGCAATTTTATTCACCCTCCTTAAAAGAGGGTGAACATTATCCTATTTCTTATTGGTTGAAATGGTATGGATATTAGCACAAAGTGATGTCATGTTTACCATACAATACATTTTTTGATAAGCATGACATCACTTTGTGGTGGGATCCGTATCATTTCAACCAATAGAAAGGAATGTAATATTCACTCTCTTAAGTAGAGAGTGAACAAAACTCAACTCTTTTCGTGTGTGCCCTACAGGGTGTCTTGTAGGACCTTGCACCACATAATTTCCCAATCCGACTTAGTTCATCCATGATTTCTCTTTCATCTTTTGTTTCCTTTTAGTTTTGCATTTGGATAGGATTCTTGTAGGAAAAAGGGGAAATTATACTTTGCCCCCTTAAACTATCACCCGGCCACACTTTGCCCCCTCCAACTACTCAATCGAACACTTAACCCCCTTCAACTATTATTTTGCTGCCACCCTAACCCTTCCGTTTGTTGTCTGTTAGGGTTTTGAATGGAAAAATTTTTCAGGCCATTATTTTTGAAACCCAAGGACAAAATTACCCTCTCCTTCTCTTTCTAGCATACACAACCATCTCAAAGATGAAATTTTTCAGACTTTACACAAACTCATCTCTCTCTCTCTCTCTCTCTCTCTCTCTCTCCATTGACCAGTTCATTTTCTTCTTCCCTTAGCGGAATACAATTCCGGTCCATACCAATTTTTTTTTTTTTTATAAAATTCGATTTTTGGTTAAAAAATTAAGTGTTCCAAATTTCAATCCGTTTGAACAGGTGAAATTTTTTTAGTTTTCTGATCATTTTATCCTAAATGGTCATAATTAAATTTTGACTATAGGGCTCTCGTTGATTAGCCCTAAGAGATATTTGATTCTACGGCTTTCTTAGGGTTAATCAATGAGAGCTCTATAGTCAAAATTTAATTATGACCATTTAGGATAAAATGATCAGAAAACTAAAATCTTTTCACCGATTCAAACAGATTGAAATTTGGAATACTTAATTTTTTAACCTCTTTAGACAGTTTATATATTAAAAAATATGGTTAAAAAATTAAGTATTCCAAATCTCAATCCGTTTGAACCGGTGGAAATATTTTAGTTTTCTGATCATTTTATCCTAAATGGTCATAATTAAATTTTGATTCTAGGACTCTCGTTGATTAACCCTAAGAAAGTCATAGAATCAAATATCTCTTAGGGTTAATCAATGAGAGCTCTAAAGTCAAAATTTAACTATAATCATTTAGGATAAAATGATCAGAAAACTAAAATCTTTCCACCGGTGCAAACAGATTGAAATTTGGAACACTTAATTTTTTTTCCTTTTTAGACAGTTTATATATTAAAAAATATGGTTAAAAAATTAAGTATTCCAAATTTCAATCCGT
Organism: Rhododendron vialii; assembly: GCF_030253575.1. NCBI lineage: Eukaryota > Viridiplantae > Streptophyta > Magnoliopsida > Ericales > Ericaceae > Rhododendron > Rhododendron vialii. The sequence continues at coordinate 35,241,309 of NC_080562.1, forward strand.
TTGAACCGGTGAAAAGATTTTAGTTTTTTGATCATTTTATCGTAAATGGTCATAATTAAATTTTGACTCTAAGACTCTCGTTGATTAACCCTAAGAAAGTCGTAGAATCAAATATCTCTTAGGGTTAATCAATGAGAGCCCTAGAGTCAAAATTTAATTATGACCATTTAGAATAAAATGATTAGAAAACGAAAATCTTTCCACCGGTTCAAACGGATTAAAATTTGGAACACTTAATTTTTTAACAAAAACTGAATTTTATAAATAAAAAAATTGGTATGGACCGGAATATTAGCTTTTAGGGTTGGGGAAATCGTATTGTGCATTGGGGAAATCTGTAGGAGTATCGTGTATGTATATCTACCTGTATTGTGTAAGGGTATTTATGTAATTTAGCTCAAAACGTTAACAGAGTTAAAGGGGTGGGCTGGGTGGCAGTGAAATCATAGTTAAAGGGGGTTAAGTGTTAGATTGAGTAGTTGGAGGGGGCAAAGTGTGGCCGGGTGATAGTTTAAGGGGGCAAAGTATAATTTCCCCTAGGAAAAATTCTTGTAGAGGACCTGACTCTATTTCTTCTGTTCGCACCAGACCACTTCCTTTTTCTCTGTTGAGGAAACAAAATTTATTAATGTAGACCGAAAAAAAAAAGAAATGGGTGGAGGCCTATATATAGGTTGGAAAGCGACTAGTTAAAGTACAAACGAATGAAATGGGAGATGCTGTCAAGCACACGGAGCGCAGCTGAGCTCTTGGCATGACCGATTTGGATCTAATCCGGATGGACAAAGATTTGAGCCGTTTGTTACTCAAATTAAGATTCAAACCGTAGTTTTTTGTTTTAGAAACAATCGCTCCAATCAAGATAAAATGGTGTGTTGTCCAGCTATAGCCGTATTTTAAAATTTTTTTTTTTTTATGATCGACAAAAGAAAATATTTGCTAGTTCGAAAACACAAAGAACATCGAGATAAAGGGATCGGAAAGGATACAAGTGATAAAGAAGGAAATTTTTTTATTTACGGAGGTTCCGTAGTAAAGTTAACCGAGGTGAATTTCGGCCGTCGAAAAGTGTTTTGAACGATTCAGATTAAGAACAAATTACTAGCAAAAATAGATATTTATTACCGGACAAAGATTAAAAACATATCTCAATTATTGATTACCGAAATAGACGGATGAAATTGCGCATTTTTTGAGATCAACTTATTCACGGCCCCTTCGTAAATAAGTTTCTCTCGATAAAGAAGACGTACGGTATAACCCAACTAGAATGACATAACTAAGTTGACACATACCCCTAACCAATCACATGATGCTCTCCAATCCGAAAGGGGCATGGTTGGCAAGCAGCCAAGACATATCAAACACCCCAAACAAAAAATTACGACAAAGAAAGAAGACGTACGGTTTATCTCAACTAGAATGCCATATATGGACTCGGCTTCTCTGCAGTCCAATTGCAGAGAGTTCATGCATTTGTATCACAGTCGTTCATCTTTGTATTTAACGGTCTAAATTTTAAAAAACTTTTGCGGGAAAAAGCTTTTTTTAATCTCGACCGTTAAAAATAGCATCCGACGGTTGTAAACATTCCAACTGCACCTCTGCAACCAAACGTGGACTGCAGACAAACCTTGTGCACCATATAGCTCTCCAACTAGATTGATAGATACCCCTAACCAATCACATGATGCTCTCCAATTTAGAAATTAGTTCAATTTGATATGTGAAGGTGGTCGATCCAATCTTTTTTTTTCCATTCAAATTACAGGATCTAAATGAAAAAAAATGAAAGATTGGATTGATCACCTACACATATCGAATTGAACTAATTTTTCGCGGACTCACTTGGTGTTTTTTTAAACTTTTGAACGGCTCGAATCATCCGTGCGGGATCCAGAGTGGGCCTCGTGCGCCGGTCGGTTCATGGTCGGTGCAGCCACCATCGCTCCTCATAATTTTACGCATAAATGATAAAGTCGCCCCGCTCTCTAATAGCTTAAAGATAAATAAGCGGTTATTCGGTTAACAATAATAACCTCTGACCAAATTATCTCCCAATATGAACCCCACCAAATTAACCAAGCTGCCGGAGATCTCTCTTGCATCATCGACAGTTTCTCAATGGAAACAAAACCATCACCGAGAAGAAACAACCCGCTAATAACTAATAAGAGCATCCGCAACAGGATTGTTACTACACCCTTTTAAATTATAATAACGAGCAAAACATCATAAATATATAGGGTTGCATCAGACTCAGCTCTTGACTCTTTATTATGAAAAATTTATAACTTTGCTACAGTCACTAGTTTAATTAAACTAGTCACTATTTACTCACTTTCCCTTTTTTAATTCTCTCTCTCTCTCTCTCTCTCTCTCTCTCCCCTCTCTCTCTCTGTCTCTCTCTCTCTCTCTCTCTCTCTCTCTCTCCTCTTTTGGGATGGATATGAATATTTAATGGAGTGAGTTTGAATATTTAATTGGACCTGAGAGTGATAGCAAAGAGTCTGATTTTGGGTAATTATGTAAAAATGACTAGTTAAAGTAAAAAAGTGGATTTTGAGGATTAATTTGATTCAAAATTTGGTAAGGCTGATACGAATACTGTAAGATGGTTAGTGTGTCTACTGAGCATGTACACCAACACTTGGTAAAATACCTACTAAAAAAGGTATGATTTCTATTTTACCTATCCATTTCCCCCTTCCACACACAACAGTCTCTTTATAATTTTCCCTCTATCAATTAAATATTAGAAAATAATACAAACAGTATATATACGTGTGTGTATATATATATATATATATATATATTATACGTTCATATATATTATATACTGTAAGGCTCTGTTTGGAACCTAGGGAAAGGAAACGAAAAGAAAAGAAAATAAAAGGGAAGGGAAATAGGAGGGAAAGTTTAATATTCACTACACTTGAAATTCTTATTTTCTTCCCTATTTCTCTTCAAATCAAACAATGGATTTCCTTTCCTTTCCCTAGGTTCCAAACAGAGCCTAAACCTCCTTCGAGATCGAAGTCGCCGGAACCGGACCCAAGCCTTTCTTCGTTGAATGCTTGATTCCGGGGAACAGTAGAGAGAGAAATCCAGCCTTTCTTCATTTCTTCTTTGGAGAGAAACCCAGATCGCCGGACCCAGCCTTTCTTCGTTTCTTCGCCGGACCCAAATCGATTCCGGCGAATAGTAGAGAGAAAAACCCAGATTGTCGGACCTCCATTAATTAATGCAGTCGATTGATTTCAACAACGCCAAACCCAGCCTTTCTTTGTTGGAGAGAGAGAGGAAAAAAGAATAAAAAATTGGAAACCGAATGAATAGTTCCTTGGTATAGGTAGCGAGGTTTTTTGGCGGATGTGTTTTACATTGGAGTTTACCGAGACTGCTGCAGAGCAGTTGTCCCTTTTCCTAGTCAAAGTAGCTAAAATTGCATGTTTTCCTATCCTGATGTACATTTAGTCTCCGTTTTCACTAGTAAAATTCTTGCACTAGCTACAACTTTCTGACTTTTGTGAAGTAGTACTTGTTTTCACTAAACTAAAATGCATCGAACGCATTTTTCTTCCACTAACCCAAAAACTTTCTACAACTTTTAATTTAGTTGAAATAATTTGACCATAAATAACTACAACAAATAGTTCATAATTTTTAGCTTAGCGGAAGCAACCCTATACACAAATAGTTGGGGGCCCTGGGCTAGAACTTAACTATAGCAGCCAAAGTTTCCGCAAAAGTGGAATTTATGGAGTTTAATGTTTCGAAAGTCAAAAGATATGAGCTACTCAAATCAAGGCAAAAATGTGCCCACAAGGCCAACGGCATACCCTATAAATATGGGGAATTTTTGGGTGACGAGCGGGCACCATGTGGTGCCCGAGCAGCGCATCCGGACCGTTTATTTCGGTTTTAGATGACTCAGATTTCAAGAGAGAAAAAAGGAGATAGAGTGGTGGGGTGAGAGGAAAGAGAGGGTTTCAATTTCGGTTGTCCAACACAATTTTGAATGGCCTGGATGCTCGGATACCATGTGAGCACGGCCACGTAGTACCCACCCGGCACTCAAAAATTTCTCCTATAAATACAGTACATGCAGCACAAGACTGCAACTCTATATAGTTTTATTCATCGTGTCCTGCTGCATTGCACAAGCGATTCCTTGCAGATCAGTCACCCGATCATAATGTCTAAGCCAAGTAGGTTCTCTCTCTCTCTCTCTCTCTCTCTCTCTCTCTCTCTCTCTCTCTCTCTCTACTAATTAATTAGCCACTTACCCCAAAAAAACCCAAGAAAAATCCCACTAACAATTTGGGTTGTCAACGAGCCCAATCAAGCGGAATCATGTTAGACTGAACTCAGCTCGGTAAAATATTAGTGCTCGGGTTCAATTTGAGCTTGAACAATTGATTCGGCTCATTACGACTTTTCGAAGCTTGGACTCGGCTCGCTTCGACTCATTTAACGAACCAAATGAGCTGAATTCAAGCTCAAATTTGGCTCGTTTAAAACTTTGGAGGGTCAGCTCAACCTCGTCAAAGCTCATTAAATTCAAAACAAGACGAACTCAAGCTCAAATTTGATAATTATTATGTTATCCCAACATATCAATATTGCCTAGTACTGAATAAGGCTAATAACTAAAAACCAAAGTCCATAAAAAATATGATCAACATATGATATCTCTATAATAATACGTGCTCAATTATTTGAAACTAGTGGATGATTGTATTTCCAAATGGGTGAATTGCTTATAGAATACTGTTGACAATTTTGGTTACTAGTTACTATTGCTTTGGAAAGAAAAAAAAAAGGATTTTAAGTTAAAGTTGAATAAATCTTATCTTTTGTCAATTGCGTCGCAAGAAAGTTGAATGGATTAGGAATTTTATCATTTAAATTGAATGGCAGATAAGCGTGATTATGAGAGCTTAATTACTGTTTTGTTGCTACAAATGCGAGAGGATTGATGTTTAAGTAATATCTTTCGAACTGATTATCCAGTTTTTTATAATCACATATTCCCAATACATGTAGTGTCATTCTTTAATTAATTAATTTATTTTTTTTACAAAGGGCTTCATTTAAAATGTTAGCATCAAGAATGCAAAAACTCAGAGCCGACCCTGCAATTGGCTTGATTTCTTTGCAACCCTAATAGTAATAATGAGGTAGATCTTTGGTTGGCGTCTTGCCGTCCTTTTTCGGTAGTCTTGGGTGGCTTTTGCCCAGGGCCGGCTCATAAGTTTTAGAGGCCGGAAGCGAACCTCTTGAATGAGACCTCAAGAAATTTCATATGCAAGTATATATTTGCCGTCCATGGTCGTCGATCATTGTCTTCCCTTCCCTTGGATTCCTCAAGCTTGAAGTATGAAGCGTTTGCAGCTTGCTGCGTTTCTTTCTTCTTCTTTTTTTATCGGCCGCACAATATATCTTTCTACCGTCCCTTAATTTTTTTTTTTTAACGCATTAGTGTATCTAATGAGTAATTCCACCACTTGGGGCTATTTTGTGGCTCCTAAATTTCAATTGGACCTATTTTGTGTAAAGAAGGCAAGTGCAATTTTTTTTTGGGCCATATATATATATATAGGGATCCTAAAATTTTGAAAGCCCTCGTTTTTAACTTTTTTGGGGGGCCGGAAGCATAGGCTTCCCCTGCCTTGGCCATAAGCCGGCCTTGCTTTTGCCGGTGTGCCTTTGTTCCGTTTAATCTTTGTAATCGTTTATATAGATTAATAAAAAAAAAATTTCTGAGAAAAAAAATTTAAAAAAAAATAATGAGGCAGATCCTAGTATTAGGCATGCAGATCATGGGAGGCTTCTAGTTGTGGAGTTTTTTTTTTTCTTAATAATTATGTTTACGTTTGGTTTCAGATTAGAAGGGAAGGTTGCAATAATAACAGGAGCAGCCAGTGGGATTGGGGAGGCAGCTGCAAAACTATTCGTGGAGAATGGAGCTTTTGTGGTAGTGGCTGACATTCAAGAGGAATTGGGTCTCAAAGTGGTGGCTTCCATAGCAGGCCCTGATGTCGACAGAGCTATTTACAAGAACTGCGATGTTACGGTGGAGAAGCAGGTGGAAGAAACTGTGGCTTTCGCTATCGAAAAGTACGGTGTGGGGCTCCATGTTAGGTGGTTCGTCCTTTTTGAATGGTGGTTCGAGGTTAGCTCTCGTCTCCTTCTCCCAGTCCTGCAAAACGAAGCACGACTAAGAGACCACACCGGAGGTTCTCCGGGATGGCCCTCCGGTGCAAGAGTCAGTTTTCTTGCAAGGAAGAGTTAAAGATTGGGAGCTAGGGTTTTTCTTTGTGCGTACCTCTTCCAAGAAGGCATAATGGGATATTTATAGGAAACCCTTCGCTTGGTCCCCAAGATTGCACCAACGCTCGACACGCGTCGGCTGATGTCATTGTTGCATCACGTTTAGGGTTTTGCAACCGTTTTCATGATGAGCTGGCACCTTCACGTGCCACCATCATTGTTCTCATAACCGTTCAGATGACGTCACGACCATCATCATAGCCATGGATGCTGTTCTGACGCGGATGAGCTGGACCGTCGGCCAAGCCATGCTCGGCACCGAGCATGTTCTGGGACCTTCGGCGGCTATCGAAACGATCGTATCCTCCTTCCCGAGCAGGTAGAGGGAATGGAGTATAAAAGAAGACGTAATTAGAGGAACCCTCGGCCACGGTAGCCGACCTTCGGCCACGGTTACTAGATCACGTTCGGAATGGAACGAGCCATTCTGCTCGGCCTGCTACAATAGCCCCTCAACCCGTGCCGAAGCTTTTCACTCGGTATGGGTTGATTCAAAACTTGGCCGAGCTTTAGCCTTCGGCAGAAGAATCCGAGCCCCACATTGGGTAACAGCTGTCGAGTATTCGAACGGGTGTGTCAGTTGAAAAGACATCTAGGCAGACGAGGAGACGGCTGGCATGGGTTAGGGCTTCAGTCGCCACGTGTCACATAGAGGTTGGCGAAGGGTTCGGCGGTGAAATGATGGGCGGGAAATTCGAAAAGGCCTGCTTTGTCTATAAATACCGGTGAGGGAGGAGAGAGAAAGTTCTTCTGCACTTTCTCTCTCTAGCGCTTGGACCTTCTCTCTCTTCGTTTCCGTTCCAGAGCTCAGCTTGAATCCAAATCCTCAACTTCAAGCCCCAAATCAACTGAAATCTCCAGGTATGTCATCGATTCTTATCGTTTTACTCTTTCTCTTGCTTTCCATGCTTATTTTCTGGGTTTTTGGGATGACTCTGGGGTTTTTTGTACTTAGTGAATAGTGGATTTCTGGGGAGAACGATGATGTTCATCCCTGAACTCATCCTGTTCTTCCGAGCCCCCATAGGACATCTGGGGCTCAGCCGAACGATTTATTTGTTGGGGTAAATTACCGAACGTTCCCCAACACTCTTATTTTGCCGAACGTAGGGAGTCTTTGTAGGAGTACCGAGCCCAGTATAGATCAGAATATGACTCGTGAGCCGATAAGATGAACCGAACTTCCAAACGGCTTCATTTGCCGACGAATATTTCAATAGCTTAACTCCCCTTTGTTCTTTTCCTAGGTCTGGCTCACGAGGTCATCGACGTGTCTTCAGACTCGGGTTGCTCGGAAACCGAATCCGATCGTCAGTTCCTCAGCGAACTCATCGAGTGGCGTAGGTTGAGGAATAGCCGAGCGGTAGTATCTTCTTCAACAAGGATGTCGGCAACTTCTCCTGTGTCCGACGATTCCAACGCCGAGCGAAATTATGAGTACGCTGCCGACGACTTCCTTACGGAGCCTGAGATAAGCTTCTCTCCAGAAACCCAATCCGAAACCGACCCACAAGTGGGTCAAGAAGCCAAGTCAAGGCTTATGTCAGGAGCCGAGGCTTCGACATCGGTTGTAAGCGATGCCGACCTTTTCGACAAGGGCTTGTTATGTCCCTATGCTCATTATTTCAGCGGCAGCCCTGGAGAGTATGCAGCTTTCCGAACGAAATACAACATTCCCGAGGATGTTCTGATTCATAGAGTCAGAAGCACAGACATAAAAGACCATAGGGATCACCGTCCCGAACATATAACCGTGCCTTTAATGGCCATTTGTGAGGCCGGGCTTCGGTTCCCCATTCACCCCTTCCTTAGGGAAATTCTTTGGAAATTTAGTTTAGCACCCCACCAGCTTGCAATCAACAGTTACCGAATCATTATGTCGGTGATTGCCTTGATCGAGAGTCACAATTTAGACTTTACCCCGACGGACCTCTTTTTCACATATACCATGTCCAGACACGGGAAATCTGGCCGTCGGTATTTGTCGACGCGTCCCAAAAAGCAGCCTCTGATAGACGGTCTCTCGGACACCGACAAATGGGCTGACTTTTACCTTGAAGTGCATGGAAACTTTGAGTTCGGCGACGGACTTCGTCGGTTCGCCGTTCCAAAAGTGGCTGATACAAGAGGTAACTTGACCGAACGTGCTTAAGTTATCTATTACGCTTTATTTTCTCTTCTCTTCTGCTTTGGGTATTTCTTGAATTGCTACGTTTTTTTGCAGAGCTCGGCCCTATTTCCAAGGTACTCAACACCAACTCTCGGGAGAAGGAAAACG